>NC_092737.1:13660199-13905471 GCF_047496885.1 Scyliorhinus torazame
GAACCCCTTGATTAGATTCCAGTCTGTAACTCACTCCCGGGTATCTGTTATTCTATATATAAACCACCCCGAACCCCTCGATTAGATTCCAGTCTGTAACTCACTCCCAGGTATCTGTTATTCTATATATAAACCACCCTGAATCCCTCGATTAGATTCCAGTCTGTAACTCACTCCCGGGTATCTGTTATTCTATATATAAACCACCCCGAACCCCTCGATTAGATTCCAGTCTGTATCTCACTCCCGGGTATCTGTTATTCTATATATAAACCACCCCGAACCCCTCGATTAGATTCCAGTCTGTAACTCACTCCCAGGTATCTGTTATTCTATATATAAACCACCCTGAATCCCTCGATTAGATTCCAGTCTGTAACTCACTCCCGGGTATCTGTTATTCTATATATAAACCACCCCGAACCCCTCGATTAGATTCCAGTCTGTATCTCACTCCCGGGTATCTGTTATTCTATATATAAACCACCCCGAACACCTCAATTAGATTCCAGTCTGTAACTCACTCCCGCATATCTGTTATTCTATATATAAACCACCCTGAACCCCTCGATTAGATTCCAGTCTGTAACTCACTCCCGGGTATCTGTTATTCTATATATAAACCACCCTGAACCCCTCGATTAGATTCCAGTCTGTAACTCACTCCCGGGTATCTGTTATTCTATATATAAACCACCCCGAACCCCTCGATTAGATTCCAGTCTGTAACTCACTCCTGGGTATCTGTTATTCTATATATAAACCACCCTGAACCCCTCGATTAGATTCCTGTCTGTAACTCACTCCCAGGTATCTGTTATTCGATATATAAACCACCCTGAACCCCTCGATTAGATTCCAGTCTGTAACTCACTCCCAGGTATCTGTTATTCTATATATAAACCACCCTGAACCCCTCGATTAGATTCCAGTCTGTAACTCACTCCCGGGTATCTGTTATTCTATATATAAACCACCCCGAACCCCTCGATTAGATTCCAGTCTGTAACTCACTCCCAGGTATCTGTTATTCTATATATAAACCACTCCGAACCCCTTGATTAGATTCCAGTCTGTAACTCACCCCTGGGTATCTGGTATTCTATATATAAAGCACCCTGAACCCCTCGATTAGATTCCAGTCTGTAACTTACTCCCGGGTATCTGTTATTCTATACGTAAACCACCCTGAACCCCTCAATTAGATTCCAGTCTGTAACTCACTCCCGGGTATCTGTTATTCTATATATAAACCACCCCGAACCCCTCGATTAGATTCCAGTCTGTAACTCACTCCCGGGTATCTGTTATTCTATATATAAACCACCCTGATCCCCTCGATTAGATTCCAGTCTGTAACTCACTCCCGGGTATCTGTTATTCTATATACAAACCATCCCGAACCCTTCGATTACATTCCAGTCTGTAACTCACTCCCGGCTATCTGTTATTCGATATATGAACCCTGTTATGTCCAGGGTTTAAAGCACCAAAGTGTATTATGGTGTTTACGTGACCTGTAACATTTTATGTTGAACTGTGCTGGGAAGAGCACAAGAGCGTACCCTTCAGGTGTTATTCAACAGTCTTCCCACACTGTAATCAAAATAACATTTACTCCAAGCACTGAGTTAACATTGATATAAACACACAGCAAGAATTTTGTTTATCAATTGCAAACAAAAAGCCGCCCCACAGCGACAGTAATCTATGTATAACACTTAATGAATTCCTCCTTAACTGTTCCAATTCAAAAACAAAATCCCATATACCAAAACCCCCTTGTCAAGGGCGTGGCCCAGCACTCTGCATTCTCACTTTAATAAGACTGGCTCTTCCTGAGATTCTGACCCCGTCTCACCAGCAGGTTTAAACCCTTCCGGAAAGCACACTATATCTTTTAAGTTATCAAAACAACAGGTAGCTCTAATCAATGGGTTTTTACTGGAACAGATATTTAAAATGAAACTAAAAAGACAGGAACAAAACAATGCTTACTCCCTGAGTCCACAGCATCCAAATCTGAAAGCGACATCAAAAACAGGTCACAGAGCCACAGCCCAGCTCCACCCACACAATGACATCACTGATGCCAAGTGATGAGACAAAAATCTTTCTTAAAGGGACATTCCCATGACAATCCCGCCAGTAGATTTCAATCTGTAGCTCAATCCCGGGGCCACAATTTGCTCCCGTGTCACCCTGTCTGTGTCAGTAAATCCCATCCCTCCCCTCATTCTTCACCATCAGAGATACGCCACCAGGTCACTGCAGTGTTAAACTGACCCCCCCCCCCCCCCCGGTGACTGGAATGAAGATCTCTCGACACCGTCTCAATTTCTGCCTTTGACTTTGAAAATCGGCAACTCGGTGAATCCTGACCACGATTTCCTCAACATTCCCCGTCCATCACTCCTGACTCACCTTCCACCCTCCACACTCCTCAACTGATTCCCCCATATCTGCCGCCCCGTAACCTGTCCCACTCCCACTCCTGTTCACGCTCTCTCCCACCCCACCCCTCGTGCTCGCTGTCCTACACTGACTCTGACTCCACCAACACCTGTTTGAAACTTTCATCCTGATCTTTAACCTTCCCATTCCGTCCCTTTTTGTCTCTATCAACTCCAACCCTACAGCCCTCTGAGATCTCGGCGTTCCTGATGATCCGTTCTCCGGGGCATCTTTCACTGCCTTTTCTCCAACACGTTTAAAAATCTCTCACCCCCTCCATCTCTCTGTCATGTCTCAGAAACCTCCAAGTTCCCCTGCACCTCTGGTCCCTTGTGTAACCCTCCCATCCAACATTGGGGGCTGTACCGTCAGCTCCCTCAGCCCTAAGCTCTGAAGATCATTCCCTCATCCTCATCACCTCTCTCTCTCTCCTCTTCAATATCCACGTCAACACAAATCTCTTCAACCAATTGTTAACTTACTCCACCTCTTCTCTCATTAGGCTTCCTCTCCCTTTTATGAAAATGGATCAGGTGAGCTCCTTGAGAAGATTTCCTTTGTTAAAGTTACTTTTGCTGCTGTTGTTGTTTTGGTCGTCAAACCTCTAATCTTCAACCTGGTTGTGCATCACATCAGTGCCCCTTGCTTTGATCAAACTTCGATAAGGTGAAAAGCCAGGAACAACTTTGGGATGTTCCTCAGGATTCAGTGTCCTGTGGAGGTGCTGGTGGGTGACGGGTTGGAGGGGGAAGGTTGTGGGACGTGGCCGGGGTACAGGGCAGGAGATTGGAAAATAAGACGGGTTTACTCACCAATGGAGAGGCACAGAAGGATCAGGCGGAGGGCAGAGTCCATTGATGCTCCTCTCCTCGCTCTGCGAGGATAATGATAAACACCGAGAGGTTCTGCTTTTCTCCTTCCTGTTTCTCAACTGCCTCCGCTTAGGAAACCTTCTCTTCACATCAACCCCCTTTCCCATTCTTGGATCTGGGCTCCGAACTTCCTCCCAAGCTACAGCTAATCTCCGAACGCACTGAAGGCAAATTAACGTTGAAAGATGTTGAAATCTTCGGTGTAACTGAGTGACGTCCATCACTACGTTGGCCGAGAGTTTACACGGAATTGGCGTGACTGTAATGAGGGGCATAGAGGTGAATTGACCTGAACTGGAGGGTAAGGTCGAGGAATGTCCACCATAAAATGTGTGGGGAAGACAGTGAGAAACTCCAAGAGGACAGAGGCAGACTGGGGGGATGGGCAGACCAGTGGCAGATGAAGTTTAATGATGGGAATTATACATTTTGGTCAGAAGAATAAGGAGAGGCAATAGGGAATAAAGGACACACAGGGTGCGGGGCAATGGGGCCTGTGGATTTATGTACACTAATTTCTGAGAGTAGGAGAGGATTGTCGTCAATGAGGATTCCCGAAGAGGTAAGTCACAAGTGGTTTATTTCCTCCTCACAGCTGGGAAACAGCAACGAAGCAACAGTCCAAATCCCAGCCGGGACCATCCTGAGATTCCGGGCCCCTCGTGGGCCGGCTTTCACCGCGGGGAATTAACGAGCCCCGCTGTGCTGCCTCCGCCCCTCAGCGGGGGGAGATCGCTCCCCACGAGCCCCACGGGGAGATCGATCGGGCCGTCCCGAGGGTCTCGGGGGGGTGGGGGTTACAATGGAGAGAAGGTTGACAAAGGTTGAATGAAGAGAAGGGGACACAGGACCTTATAAACAGAGGCCGAGAACGCAAAGGCAAAGAGTTATGTTGGATTGGATTGGATTTGTTTATTGTCACAAGTACCGAGGTACAGTGAAAAGTATTTTTCTGCGAGCAGCTCAACAGATCATTTAGTACATGAAAAGAAAATACATAACAGGGCGACACAAGGTCCACACCAACATCGGATGAAGCATACAGGGTGTAGTGTTAATGAGGTCAGTCCATAAGAGGGTCGTTTAGGAGTCTGGTAACAGCGGGGAAGAAGCTGTTTTTGAGTCTGTTCGTGCTTGTTCTCAGACTTCTGTATCTCCTGCCCGATGGAAGAAGTTGGAAGAGTGAGTAAGCCGGGTGGGAGGGGTCTTTGATTATGCTGCCCGCTTTCCCCAGGCAGCAGGAGGTGTAGATGGAGTCAATGGATGGGAGGCAGGTTCGTGAGATGGACTGGGCGGTGTTCACGACTCTCTGAAGTTTCTTGCGGTCCTGGGCCGAGCAGTTGCCATACCAGGCTGTGATGCAGCCCGATAGGATGCTTTGTATGGTGCATCTGTAAAAGTTGGTAAGGGTTAATGTGGACATGCCGAATTTCTTTAGTTTCCTGAGGAAGTATAGGCGCTGTTGTGCTTTCTTCGTGGGAGCGTCGACGTGGGTGAACCAGGACAGATTTTTGGTGATGTGCACACTGATGTGTTGAGTGCTCTGGATCCGTGGAACACATACAGGCCACCAACACTTAAAATAGCGCAACACTATTTTATTAAGTTAGAAACTGTTGAACCTACTTTTCCTGTGGGTTAACACGATGTTAGATTGAACTAAAGACCTGTGCCTTGTTCTAACCAGTCTATGCTGTCAGCACATGGTGAATGTCTGTGCTGCAGGCTGTGAGCTCTGTCCTACTAGGAGGCTGCAGCTCGAATGAGCGGGAACTCTGATGCCCCCTGTCTTTACAGTGCGTGTGCTCTAACTGGTGATTGGCTGCGGTGTTGTGTGTGTTGATTGGTCCCACTGTGTGTCCATCAGTGTGTGTGTCTGCACCATGATATACTGGTGTATATTATGACATCCCCCCTTTTATAAAAGAATGTATGTGTGTGGCAATAAATAACGCGTGGTGAGAATGTTCCTAACTACGTGTGGGGTGCGAGGGCATATTTACAGGACTACGTACATGAGAACTAAGCTATTTACATGGGAAGGTGCCTGGTGCAGAGAAGCAGTATGCAACAAGAATAACGAGATCAACACTATATACAAACCAGGGAAACGATCAAACAAAGCAACAAAACAATTCAGAGAGTCCATAAATTCGAAAAGTTCATAAATTTAGTCTCTGAGGTGGGCGACGAATTCTGGTTGACCGCCTCAAGGGTGGGTCGAGAGCCGTTGGTTCAGGAGCGGGCTGGAGTGCGTCAGAGTCAGGGGGAGGCAGAGTGACAGGGAGCTCTGCATAGTCCGTGGCAGGGTCAGCAGGAGGGCGAGGCGACAGTGGAGGATCACGCAGCGAGCGCGGAACGAGACGAAGGGCGCGTCGATTGCGGCACAGAATAGAGCCGTCCGGTAGACGAACCAGGAACGAGCGGGGGGGCCACCTGCCGAAGGACCACAGCGGTTGCAGACCAGCCCCCATCCGGAAGATGGACGCGGACGTTGTCATCTGGAGCCAGAGCCGGGAGATCAGTTGCACGGGAGTCATGAGCCGCCTTGTGCTGTGCACGAGACAGCTGCATCCGGCGAAGGACCGGGACGTGGTCGAGGCCTGGGACATGGATGGACGGTGCCGTCGTCCTCAGGATACGACCCATGGGCAACTGGGCTGGCGACAGGCCAGTGGACAGTGGGGCCGAGCGATAGGCCAGCAAGGCGAGGTAGAAATCGGACCCAGCATCGACAGCCTTGCAGAGGAGCCGTTTGATTATGTGGATGTTCTTCTCCGCTTTGCCGTTGGATTGGGGGTACAGAGGACTGGACGTCACGTGCAAAATTGTACCTCCTGGCAAAGTTGGACCATTCCTGGCTGGTAAAGCAGGGGCCATTGTCCGACATAACCGTGAGCGGGATGGCGTGTTGAGCAAAGGTGTCCTTACAGGCACGAATGACGGCAGACGAGGTGATGTCATGCAACCCTATCACCTCCGGGTAATTCGAAAAGTAGTCCACGATCAGGACATAGTCTCTACCCAGCACGTGGAACAGGTCGATGCCCACCTTGGTCCATGGTGACGTGACCAACTCATGGGGCTGCAGGGTCTCACGTGGTTGGGCCGGCTGGAAGCGCTGACAAGTAGGGCAGTTGAGCACTGTGTTGGCGATGTCCTCATTAATGCCGGGCCAGTACACTGCCTCTCGGGCCCGTCGGCGGCACTTTTCCACGCCAAGGTGGCCCTCGTGTAGTTGGTCCAGGACAAGCTGGCGCATGCTATGCGGGATGACAATGCGGTCCAGTTTCAGAAGAATCCACTACCGCCAGATTATCTCTGACATTATAGAACTGCGGGCATTGGCCCTTGAGCCACCCGTCTGTTAGGTGGCGCATGACACGCTGTAGCAAGGGGTCAGCCGCCGTCTCACAGCGAATTTGGACGAGGCGTTCATCCGAGGCAGGTAGATTGGAGGCCGCGAATGCCACATGGGCGTCAACCTGGCAGACGAATCCCGCTGGGTCACACGGAGTGTTGACTGCCCTGGAGAGAGCGTCAGCAATGATGAGGTCTCTGCCCGGGGTGTACACCAGCTGGAAGTCATATCGCCGGAGCTTGAGAAGAATACGCTGGAGGCGAGGCGTCATGTCGTTCAAGTCTTTCTGTATTTTATTGACCAACGGGCGATGGTCGGTCTCGACAGTGAATTGAGGAAGTCCGTAGACATAATCGTGAAACTTAACCACACCGGTCAGAAGGCCCAGGCACTCCTTTTCTATCTGCGCGTAGCGCTGCTCTGTGGGGGTCATCGCACGTGACGCATATGCAACGGGGGGGCCATGATGAGGCCTCATCACGTTGGAGGAGCACTGCCCCAATGCCGGATTGGCTGGCATTGGTCGAAATTTTGGTCTCCTTTGCTGGATCAAAGAAAGCTAAGACCGGGGCCGTGGTCAGTTTTGCTTTGAGTTCTCTCCATTCGCGCTCGTGGGCAGGGAGCCATTGGAAGTCTGTCGTCTTCCTGACCAGGTTCCTGAGAGCCGTGGTACGAGTGGCGAGGTTAGGGATACATTTCCCTAAAGAATTGACCATGCCCAGAAATCGGAGGACCGCCTTCTTGTCCTCTGGTGTTTTCATAGCTGTGATGGCAGCTACCTTGTCCGCATCCGGCCGCACACCCAACTGGGAGATGTGGGGCGAAATTCTTCGGAAACGGCACGATGTCCGCCGACTGGCGCCCAAAACGGCGCAAATCAGACGGGCATCGCGCCGCCCCAAAGGTGCGGAATGCTCCGCATCTTTGGGTGCCGAGCCCCAACCTTGAGGGGCTAGGTCGGCGCCGGACGAATTTCCGCCCCGCCAGCTGGCGCGGAAATGACATCCCCGGGCGGCGCATGCGCGGGAGCGTTAGCGGCCGCTGACAGTTTCCCACGCATGCGCAGTGGTGGAGACCGTGGCGGAGGCGGAAGGAAAGAGTGCCCCCACGGCACAGGCCCGCCCGTGGATCGGTGGGCCCCGATCGCGGGCCAGGCCACCGTGGGGGCACCCCCTGGGGCCTGATCGCCCCCCGCCCCCCCCAGGACCCCGGAGCCCGCCCGCACCGCCTTGTCCCGCCGGTAAGGTAGGTGGTTTAATTTACGCCGACGGGACAGGCATTTTAGCGGCGGACTTCGGCCCATCCGGGCCGGAGAATCGAGTGGGGGGGGGCCCGCCAACCGGCGCGGCGCGATTCCCGCCCCCGCCGAATATCCAGTGCCGGAGACTTCGGCAACCGGCGGGGGCGGGATTCACGCCAGCCCCCGGCGATTCTCCGACCCGGCGGGCGGTCGGAGAATCTCGCCCGTGGCTCCCGAGGAACTTGAGTTCCGTGTGACCAAAAGAGCATTTGGCCCTGTTGAGGCGGAGGCCCTGCTCATGTATACGTCTGAATACGCGCTGGTGGCGACTAACATGCTCCTGCGGGGTGGTGGACCAAATGATTATGTCATCGACATAGACACTAACTAGCAGGGGCAGTTTAGCACAGGGCTAAATCGCTGGCTTTAAAAGCAGACCAAGGCAGGCAAGCAGCGCGGGTTCAATTCCCGTACCAGCTTCCCCGAACAGGTGCCGGAATGTGGCGACTAGGGGCTTTTCACAGTAACTTCATTTGAAGCCTGCTTGTGACAATAAGTGATTTTCATTTTCATTTCACTTCAATACCTTCCATCATTTGTTCCATAATCCGATGGAACACTTCTGATGCAGATATGATCCCGAACGGCATCCTGTTGTAACAATATCTGCCAAAGGGGGTGTTAAACGTGCAGAGTTTCCTGCTGGCTTTGTCGAGCTGGATTTGCCAGAATCCTTTTGAGGCGTCGAGTTTGGTGACGAGCTTGGCGCGAGCCACCTCGCATGTGAGCTCTTCGCGCTTGGGAATTGGATAATGCTCCCTCATGATATTGCGATTCAGATCCTTGGGATCAATGCAAATTCTCAATTCGCCGGAAGGCTTTTTTACACATACCATGGGACTGACCCAGTCGGTCGGTTCCGTGACTTTGGAAATCACTCCTTGGTCCTGGAGGTCCTGCAGCTGCTGCTTGAGGCGGTCCTTAAGGGGTGCTGGGACCCTGCGAGGTGCGTGCACCACAGGCGTGGCATTCTGTTTCAATAAGATCTTGTAGGTGTACGGGAACGTGCCCATGCCCTCGAAGACGTCGTGGTGCTGGTTGATGATGGCGTCGAGTTGCGCCCTGAGGTCGGTGTCCTGAAAGGCAGACGCGTCAGCAGGAGAGAGAGAGTGAACTCTCTGAACTAGGTTCACCAGCTTGCATGCCTGCGCGCCAAGCAGGGAGGCTTTCGAGGAGCCCACGATTTCAAAGGGAAGGATGGCTTTGCGTGACCTGTGCGTCACTTCAAGTTGGCACGAGCCGCTGGCAGCAATGGCATTGCCATTGTAATCCAATAGCTGGCAGGCTGATGGGAGGATGGCTGGTTTGACACAAAGGCTTTGGAGGTCAATGAGATTGGCGGAGGCACCAGTGTCCAGGCGGAATCGTATTTGGGACCGGTTGACCGTCAGGGTGGCACACCACTTATCGTCTGGATCGATGCTGTATACCGATAGAGGCAGGATTCTTTGCTTCGGGGACACCCTGTTTTTTGTAACGATACCGACTCGAAAAGGCGCCTTCGGGTCCTCGGTGTCAATATCGGGTAGCAGGTCCGAATCGGACTCGGTGACCGTGGGTTGAATGGCCCGGACATTCCTGCGAGGCCGGCTCGAGCGACAAGAGTTGGCAGGCCGAGCTGATCTGCATGAAGCAGCGTAGTGGCCAAGTTAGCCACATCTCAGGCATTATCGGGATTTGGCAGGGCATTGCCGCTTTTAGTGGGCGGAGCCACAGTTGCCGCACGTTGTAGCGCCAGTACGTTCGCTGCGCCACCGCGCATGTGCGGTGCGGTCATACGTGGTGCCCGCCTGCGCAGTACGTTCGTTGACGTCGCCGTCCCCTCGTTCGGTGCGCACAAGCGCGGGAGTCTGAGAAAAGCGCGCGAAATGGCCGCCCTCATCCAGGCTGAGGCCCTGGAGTTGCTCGATTGCTTGGACCCGTTCTGCCTCGTGGGGACCTTGCCGCCGCGCCGTTTCAGCCGCTTGGATGTGAGAATACCGACTGGTGGCGTGTTCGTGTAGCACGCAGGTCTCGATGGCGGTCGCTAGGGTGAGCTGCTTTACTTTGAGGAGCTGCTGGCGTAGGGGGTCCGACTGAACACCGAAAACAATCTGGTCGCGTTTCATGGAGTCGGAGGTGGGCCCGTAATTACAGGACTGCGCAAGGATGCGGAGGTGGGTGAGAAAGGACTGGAAAGGTTCATCCTTACCCTGCAAACGCTGTTGGAATACATCGCGCTCGAAACTTTCATTCACCTCGATGTTGCAGTGAGTGTCAAACTTGAGGAGGACCGTCTTGAATGTTGATTTATCTTCATTATCAGCAAAGGTGAGAGAATTGAAAATGTGGATGGCATGTTGCCCGGCCGTGGATAGGAAGAGAGCGATCTTCCTGGTGTCCGAGGCGTCTTCCCGGTCTGTGGCTTCAAGGTAGAGCTGGAAGCGTTGTTTGAATATCTTCCAATTGGCCCCCAGGTTACCGGTGATGCGGAGCGGTGGCGGCGGGCGGGCGCTGTCCATTTTGCAGGATGACTGTATGCTGGTGGAAGGCAGATCACTTGCAGGGAGGTCTAAGAAGCTCTAACATCCCTTAACTCCGGGTATCATGGTGTGTTGGGTGCTTTGGATCAGTGAAACACATACAGGCCACCAACACTTAAAATAGTACAGCACTATTTTATTAAGTTAAAAACTGTTGAACATACTTTCACTGTGGGTTAACCGTGTTAGATTAAACTAAAGACCTATGCCTGTCCGAACCAGTCTATGCACTCAGCACATGGTGACTGTCTGTGCTGCAGGCTGTGAGCTCTGTCCTACTAGGATGCTGCAGCTCGAATGAGCGGGAACTCTGATGCCCCCTGTCTTTATAGTGCGTGTGCTCTCACTGGTGATTGGCTGCGGTGTTGTGTGTGTTGATTGGTCCCGCTGTGTGTCCATCAGTGTGTGTGTCTGCACCATGATATACTGGTGTATAGTATGAAACACACCTAGGAATTTGAAACTGCTAACCATCTCCACCTCGGCCCCGTTGATGCTGACAGGGGTGTGTACAGTACTTTGCTTCCTGAAGTCAATGACCAGCTCGTCGTTATTCAAGACCTGGCCCCTACAGTCATGTCGTCATCAAATTTGTAGATAGAGTTGGAACCAGATTTTGCCACGCAGTCGTGTGTGTACAGGGAGTAGAGTAGGGGGTTAAGTACGCAGCCTTGCGGGGCCCCGGTGTTGAGGACTATTCTGGAGGAGGTGTTGTTGTTTATTCTTACAGATTGTGGTCTGTGGGTCAGAAAGTCGAGGACCCAGTTGCAGAGGGAGGAGCCAGGTCCTAGGTTTTGGAGCTTTGATATGAGTTTGGCTGGGATTATGGTGTTCAAGGCGGAGCTGTAGTCAATAAATGGGAGTCTGATGTAGGAGTTCTTGTTGTCGAGACGTTCTAGGGATGAGTGTAGGGTCAGGGAGATGCCGTCTGCTGTGGACCGGTTGCGGCAGAATGTGAATTACAGTGGAACGTTGAGCGTCAAACTGGGATTGGTCCCAATTGGAGTATTGTGTCCAGAGCTGGGAGCCAGACTTTAGGGGGGATGTGAAGGCTTCAGAGAGAGAGAGAGAGAGATAGAGACAGAGACAAAGAGAGAGAGACAGAGACAGAGAGGGAGAGAGTGTGGGAAAAATTCCGGGAAATGGTTCCGGGGATGAGGGACGTCAGTTACGTGGGCAGATTGGAGAAGCTGGGACAGTTCAGCAATCAGCGAGGTGAACGATGGGCTGAATGGCATCCTTCTGTGCTCTAGCCTTGCTACCCTCCCGTGAAGTGACATCAGGAGCAAATCGAGTTCCGCTCTGTGACGCTGGGTGGATAAACACCGCCGGCCCCGCCCACAATGCTGGCCGCCCCCCCCCCCCCCCCCCCAGCCCAAGGTTCCTCTGTCGTGATAAACTCAGCCTTTGCCTGTCCAGTCGGTTTTGATTGGGCAGATTTAAGGGAGCATCCGTTGGTGCGTTTATCTGGTGGTGGTGAAGGAGGGGCGGGGCACCTGTCCCATGTGGCGACAAGAGGGGACCGCGAAGGACTGGGACCCGCGTTGAGTGTCGGGTCGGTGGTTGTTGGCGGCAGTTCTGTTTTCAACGTATCTTCGCAACCACGCGGTTGTTTCTGCTTTTTGGGATGGGGAGGAGTGGGGAGAGGTTCAGGGTGGTTTATATATAGAATAACAGATACCCGGGAGTGAGTTACAGACTGGAATCTAATCGAGGGGTTCGAGGTGGTTTATATATCGAATAATAGACACCCGGGAGTGAGTTACAGACTGGAATCTAATCGAGGGATTCGAGGTGGTTTATATATAGAATAACAGATACCCGGGAGTGATTTACAGACTGGAATCTAATCAAGGGGTTCGGGGTGGTTTATATATAGAATAACAGATACCCTGGAGTGAGTTACAGATTGGAATCTAATCGAGGGGTTCGGGAGGTTTATATATAGAATAACAGACACCCGTGAGTGAGTTACAGACTGGAATCTAATCGAGGGGTTCGGGGTGGTTTATATATAGAATAACAGATACCCGGGAGTGAGTTACAGATTGGAATCTAATCGAGAGGTTCGGGGTGGTTTATATACAGAATAACAGATACCTGGGAGTGAGTTACAGACTGGAATCTAATCGAGGGGTTCGGGGTTGTTTATATATAGAATAACAGATACCCGGGAGTGAGTTACAGACTGGAATCTAATCGAGGGTTTCGGGGTGGTTTATATATAGAATAACAGATACCCGGGAGTGAGTTACAAACTGGAATCTAATCGAGGGGTTCGGGGTGGTTTATATATAGAATAACAGATACCGGGGGGTGAGTTACAGACTGGAATCTAATCGAGAGGTTCGGGGTGGTTTATATATAGAATAACAGATACCCGGGAGTGAGTTACAGACTGGAATATAATCGAGGGGTTCGGGGTGGTTTATATATAGAATAACAGAGACCCGGGAGTGAGTTTCAGACTGGAATCTAATCGAGGGGTTATGGGTGGTTTATATAGACAATAACAGATACCCGGGAGTGAGTTACAGACTGGAATCTAATCGAGGGGTTCAGGGTGGTTTATATATAGAATAATAGATACCCGGGAGTGAGTTACAGCCTGGAATCTAATCGAGGGGTTGAGGATTGTTTACCTACAGAATAACAGATACCCGGGAGTGAGTTACAGACTGGAATATAATCGAGGGGTTCGGGATGGTTTATATATAGAATAACAGATACTCGGGAGTGAGTTACAGACTGGAATCTAATCGAGGGGTTCGGGATGGTTTATATATAGAATAACAGACACCCGGGAGTGAGTTACAGACTGGAATCTAATTGAGGGGTACGGGGTGGATTATATAGAGAGTAACAGATACCCGGGAGTGAGTTACAGACTGGAATCTAATTGAGGGGTTCGGGGTGGTTTATATATAGAATAACAGATACCCGGGAGTGAGTTACAGACTGGAATCTAATCGAGGAGTTCGGGGTGGATTATATATAGAATAACAGATACCCGGGAGTGAGTTACAGACTGGAATCTAATCGAGGGGTTCGGGGTGGATTATATATAGAATAACAGATACCCGGGAGTGAGTTACAGACTGGAATCTAATCGAGGGGTTCGGTATGGTTTATATATAGAATAACAGATACCCGGGAGTGAGTTACAGACTGGAATCTAATCGAGGGGTTCGGGGTGGTTTATATATAGAATAACAGATACCCGGGAGTGAGTTACAGACTGGAATCTAATCGAGGGGTCTGGGATGGTTTATATATAGAATAACAGACACCCGGGAGTGAGTTACAGACTGGAATCTAATCGAGGGGTTTGGGATGGTTTATATATAGAATAACAGATACTCGGGAGTGAGTTACAGACTGGAATCTAATCGATGGGTTCGGGATGGTTTATATATAGAATAACAGACACCCGGGAGTGAGTTACAGACTGGAATCTAATTGAGGGGTACGGGGTGGATTATATAGAGAGTAACAGATACCCGGGAGTGAGTTACAGACTGGAATCTAATCGAGGGGTTCGGGGTGGTTTATATATAGAATAACAGATACCCGGGAGTGAGTTACAGACTGGAATCTAATCGAGGAGTTCGGGGTGGATTATATATAGAATAACAGATACCCGGGAGTGAGTTACAGACTGGAATCTAATCGAGGGGTTCGGGGTGGATTATATATAGAATAACAGATACCCGGGAGTGAGTTACAGACTGGAATCTAATCGAGGGGTTCGGTATGGTTTATATATAGAATAACAGATACCCGGGAGTGAGTTACAGACTGGAATCTAATCGAGGAGTTCGGGGTGGTTTATATATAGAATAACAGATACCCGGGAGTGAGTTACAGACTGGAATCTAATCGAGGGGTCTGGGATGGTTTATATATAGAATAACAGACACCCGGGAGTGAGTTACAGACTGGAATCTAATCGAGGGGTTTGGGATGGTTTATATATAGAATAACAGACACCCGGGAGTGAGTTACAGACTGGAATCTAATCGAGGGGTTCGGGATGGTTTATTTATAGAATAACAGATACCCGGGAGTGAGTTACAGACTGGAATCTAATTGAGGGGTTCGGGGTGGATTATATATAGAATTATAGATACCCGGGAGTGAGTTACAGACTGGAATATAATCGAGGGGTTTGGGATGGTTTATATATAGAATAACAGACACCCGGGAGTGAGATACAGGCTGGAATATAATCGAGGGGTTCAGGGTGGTTTATATATAGAATAACAGATACCCGGGAGTGAGTTACGGACTGGAATCTAATCGAGGGGTTCGGGGTGGTTTATATATAGAATAACAGATACCTGGGAGTGAGTTACAGACTGGAATCTAATCGAGGGGTTCGGGGTGGTTTATTTATAGAATAACAGATACCCGGGAGTGAGTTACAGACTGGAATCTAATCGAGGGGTTCGGGGTGGATTATATATAGAATAACAGACACCCGGGAGTGAGTTACAGAGTGGAATCTAATCGTGGAATTCGGGGTGGATTATATATAGAATAACAGATACCCGGGAGTGAGTTACAGACTGGAATCTAATCGAGGGGTTCGGGGTGGTTTATATATAGAATAACAGATACCCGGGAGTGAGTTGCAGACTGGAATCTAATCGATGGGTCATTGTGGTTTATGGATAGAATAACAGATACCCAGGAGTGAGTTACAGACTGGAATCTAATCGAGGGGTTCGGGGTGGTTTATATATAGAATAACAGATACCCGGGAGTGAGTTACAGACTGGAATGTAATCGAGGGGTTCAGGGTGGTTTATGGATAGAATAACAGATACCCGGGAGTGAGTTACAGACTGGAATCTAATCGAGGGGTTCGGGGTGGTTTATATATAGAATAACAGATACCCGGGAGTGAGTTACAGACTGGAATCTAATCGAGGGGTTCTGGGTGGTTTATATATAGAATAACAGATACCCGGGAGTGAGTTACAGACTGGAATCTAATCGAGGGGCTCGGGATGGTTTATATATAGAATAACAGATACCCGGGAGTGAGTTACAGACTGGAATCTAATCGAGGGGTTCTGGGTGGTTTATATATAGAATAACAGATACCCGGGAGTGAGTTACAGACTGGAATCTAATCGAGGGGTTCGGGGTGGTTTATATATAGAATAACAGATACCCGGGAGTGAGTTACAGACTGGAATCTAATCGAGGGGTTCGGGGTGGTTTATATATAGAATAACAGATACCCGGGAGTGAGTTACAGACTGGAATCTAATCGAGGGGTTCTGGGTGGTTTATATATAGAATAACAGATACCCGGGAGTGAGTTACAGCTTGGAATCTAATCGAGGGGCTCGGGATGGTTTATATATAGAATAACAGATACTCGGGAGTGAGTTACAGACTGGAATCTAATCGAGAGGTTCGGGATGGTTTATATATAGAATAACAGACACCCGGGAGTGAGTTACAGATTGGAATCGAATCGAGGGGTTCGGGGTGGTTTATATATAGAATAACAGATACCCGGGAGTGAGTTACAGACTGGAATCTAATCGAGGGGTTTGGGATGGTTTATATCTAGAATAACAGACACACGGGAGTGAGTTACAGACTGGAATCTAATCGAGGGGTTTGGGATGGTTTATATATAGAATAACAGACACCCGGGAGTGAGTTACAGACTGGAATCTAATCGAGGGGTTCGGGATGGTTTATTTATAGAATAACAGATACCCGGGAGTGAGTTACAGACTGGAATCTAATCGAGGGGTTCGGGGTAGATTATATATAGAATAACAGATACCCGGGAGTGAGTTACAGACTGGAATCTAATCGAGGGGTTTTGGATGGTTTATATATAGAATAACAGACACCCGGGAGTGAGATACAGGCTGGAATCTAATCGAGGGGTTCAGGGTGGTTTATATATAGAATAACAGATACCCGGGAGTGAGTTACGGACTGGAATCTAATCGAGGGGTTTCGGGGTGGTTTATATATAAATAACAGATACCCGGGAGTGAGTTACAGACTGGAATCTAATCGAGTGGTTCGGGGTGGTTTATATATAGAATAACAGATACCCGGGAGTGAGTTACAGACTGGAATCTAATCGAGGGGTTCGGGGTGGTTTATATATAGAATAACAGATACCCGGGAGTGAGTTACAGACTGGAATCTAATCGAAGGGTTCAGGGTAGTTTATGGATAGAATAACAGATACCCGGGAGTGAGTTACAGACTGGAATCTAATCGAGGGGTTCGGCGTGGTTTATATATAGAATAACAGATACCCGGGAGTGAGTTACAGACTGGAATCTAATCGAGGGGTTCGGGGTGGTTTATATATAGAATAACAGATACCCGGGAGTGAGTTACAGACTGGAATCTAATCGAGGGGTTCAGTGTGGTTTATGGATTGAATAACAGATACCCGGGAGTGAGTTACAGACTGGAATCTAATCGAGGGGTTCGGTGTGGTTAATATATAGAATAACAGATACCCGGGAGTGAGTTACAGATGGAATCTAATCGAGGGGTTCAGGGTGGTTTATATATAGAATAACAGATACCCAGGAGTGAGTTACAGACTGGAATCTAATCGAGGGGTTCGGGGTGGATTATATATAGAATAACAGATACCCGGGAGTGAGTTACAGATTGGAATCTAATCGAGGGGTTCGGGTGGATTATATATAGAATAACAGATACCCGGGAGTGAGTTACAGACTGGAATCTAATCGAGGGGTTCGGGGTGGTTTATATATAGAATAACAGATACCCGGGAGTGAGTTACAGACTGGAATCGAATCGAGGGGTTCGGGGTGGTTTATATATAGAATAACAGATACCCGGGAGTGAGTTACAGACTGGAATCTAATCGAGGGGTTTGGGATGGTTTATATCTAGAATAACAGACACACGGGAGTGAGTTACAGACTGGAATCTAATCGAGGGGTTTGGGATGGTTTATATATAGAATAAGACACCCGGGAGTGAGATACAGGCTGGAATCTAATCAAGGGGTTCGGGGTGGTTTATATATAGAATAACAGATACCCGGGAGTGAGTTACAGACTGGAATCTAATCGAGGGGTTTCGCATGGTTTATATATAGAATAACAGACACCCGGGAGTGAGTTACAGACTGGAATCTAATCGAGGGGTTCGGGATGGTTTATTTATAGAATAACAGATACCCGGGAGTGAGTTACAGACTGGAATCTAATCGAGGGGTTCGGGGTAGATTATATATAGAATAACAGATACCCGGGAGTGAGTTACAAACTGGAATCTAATCGAGGGGTTTTGGATGGTTTATATATAGAATAACAGACACCCGGGAGTGAGATACAGGCTGGAATCTAATCGAGGGGTTCAGGGTGGTTTATATATAGAATAACAGATACCCGGGAGTGAGTTACGGACTGGAATCTAATCGAGGGGTTTCGGGGTGGTTTATATATAAATAACAGATACCCGGGAGTGAGTTACAGACTGGAATCTAATCGAGTGGTTCGGGGTGGTTTATATATAGAATAACAGATACCCGGGAGTGAGTTACAGACTGGAATCTAATCGAGGGGTTCGGGGTGGTTTATATATAGAATAACAGATACCCGGGAGTGAGTTACAGACTGGAATCTAATCGAAGGGTTCAGGGTGGTTTATGGATAGAATAACAGATACCCGGGAGTGAGTTACAGACTGGAATCTAATCGAGGGGTTCGGCGTGGTTTATATATAGAATAACAGATACCCGGGAGTGAGTTACAGACTGGAATCTAATCGAGGGGTTCGGAGTGGTTTATATATAGAATAACAGATACCCGGGAGTGAGTTACAGACTGGAATCTAATCGAGGGGTTCAGTGTGGTTTATGGATTGAATAACAGATACCCGGGAGTGAGTTACTGACTGGAATCTAATCGAGGGGTTTGGGGTGGTTTATATATAGAATAACAGATACCCGGGAGTGGGATACAGACTGGAATCTAATCGAGGGGTTCAGGGTGGTTTCTGGATAGAATAACAGATACCCGGGAGTAAGTTACAGACTGGAATCTAATCGAGGGGTTCGGGTGGATTATATATAGAATAACAGATACCCGGGAGTGAGTTACAGACTGGAATCTAATCGAGGGGTTCGGGGTGGTTTATATATAGAATAACAGATACCCGGGAGTGAGTTACAGACTGGAATCGAATCGAGGGGTTCGGGGTGGTTTATATATAGAATAACAGATACCCGGGAGTGAGTTACAGACTGGAATCTAATCGAGGGGTTTGGGATGGTTTATATCTAGAATAACAGACACACGGGAGTGAGTTACAGACTGGAATCTAATCGAGGGGTTTGGGATGGTTTATATATAGAATAAGACACCCGGGAGTGAGATACAGGCTGGAATCTAATCAAGGGGTTCGGGGTGGTTTATATATAGAATAACAGATACCCGGGAGTGAGTTACAGACTGGAATCTAATCGAGGGGTTTCGCATGGTTTATATATAGAATAACAGACACCCGGGAGTGAGTTACAGACTGGAATCTAATCGAGGGGTTCGGGATGGTTTATTTATAGAATAACAGATACCCGGGAGTGAGTTACAGACTGGAATCTAATTGAGGGGTTCGGGGTAGATTATATATAGAATAACAGATACCCGGGAGTGAGTTACAGACTGGAATCTAATCGAGGGGTTTTGGATGGTTTATATATAGAATAACAGATACCCGGGAGTGAGTTACGGACTGGAATCTAATCGAGGGGTTTCGGGGTGGTTTATATATAAATAACAGATACCCGGGAGTGAGTTACAGACTGGAATCTAATCGAGTGGTTCGGGGTGGTTTATATATAGAATAACAGATACCCGGGAGTGAGTTACGGACTGGAATCTAATCGAGGGGTTTCGGGGTGGTTTATATATAAATAACAGATACCCGGGAGTGAGTTACAGACTGGAATCTAATCGAGTGGTTCGGGGTGGTTTATATATAGAATAACAGATACCCGGGAGTGAGTTACAGACTGGAATCTAATCGAGGGGTTCGGGGTGGTTTATATATAGAATAACAGATACCCGGGAGTGAGTTACAGACTGGAATCTAATCGAAGGGTTCAGGGTGGTTTATGGATAGAATAACAGATACCCGGGAGTGAGTTACAGACTGGAATCTAATCGAGGGGTTCGGCGTGGTTTATATATAGAATAACAGATACCCGGGAGTGAGTTACAGACTGGAATCTAATCGAGGGGTTCGGAGTGGTTTATATATAGAATAACAGATACCCGGGAGTGAGTTACAGACTGGAATCTAATCGAGGGGTTCAGTGTGGTTTATGGATTGAATAACAGATACCCGGGAGTGAGTTACTGACTGGAATCTAATCGAGGGGTTTGGGGTGGTTTATATATAGAATAACAGATACCCGGGAGTGGGATACAGACTGGAATCTAATCGAGGGGTTCAGGGTGGTTTCTGGATAGAATAACAGATACCCGGGAGTGAGTTACAGACTGGAATCTAATCGAGAGGTTCGGGGTGGTTTATATATAGAATAACAGATACCCGGGAGTGAGTTACAGACTGGAATCTAATCGAGGGGTTCGGGGTGGTTTATATATAGAATAACAGATACCCGGGAGTGAGTTACAGACTGGAATCTAATCGAGGGGTTCTGGGTGGTTTATAAATAGAATAACAGATACCCGTGAGTATGTTACAGCTTGGAATCTAATCGAGGGGCTCGGGATGGTTTATATATGGAATAACAGATACTCGGGAGTGAGTTACAGACTGGAATCTAATCGAGGGGTTCGGGATGGTTTATATATAGAATAACAGACACCCGGGAGTGAGTTACAGACTGGAATCTAATTGAGGGGTACGGGGTGGATTATATAGAGAGTAACAGATACCCGGGAGTGAGTTACAGACTGGAATCTAATCGAGGGGTTCGGTGCGGTTAATATATAGAATAACAGATACCCGGGAGTGAGTTACAGATGGAATCTAATCGAGGGGTTCAGGGTGGTTTATATATAGAATAACAGATACCCGGGAGTGAGTTACAGACTGGAATCTAATCGAGGGGTTCGGGGTGGATTATATATAGAATAACAGATACCCGGGAGTGAGTTACAGACTGGAATCTAATCGAGGGGTTCGGGTGGATTATATATAGAATAACAGATACCCGGGAGTGAGTTACAGACTGGAATCTAATCGAGGGGTTCGGGGTGGTTTATATATAGAATAACAGATACCCGGGAGTGAGTTACAGACTGGAATCTAATCGAGGTGTTTGGGATGGTTTATATCTAGAATAACAGACACACGGGAGTGAGTTTCCGACTGGAATCTAATCGAGGGGTTTGGGATGGTTTATATACAGAATAAGAAACGCGGGAGTAAGATACAGGCTGGAATCTAATCAAGGGGTTCGGGGTGGTTTATATATAGACTAACAGATACCCGGGAGTGAGTTACAGACTGGAATCTAATCGAGGGGTTTGGGATGGTTTATATATAGAATAACAGATACCCGGGAGTGAGTCACAGACTGGAATCTAATCGCGTGGTTCGGGATGGTTTATTTATAGAATAACAGATACCCGGGAGTGAGTTACAGACTGGAATCTAATCGAGGGGTTCGGGGTAGATTAGACATAGAATAACAGATACCCGGGAGTGAGTTACAGACTGGAATCTAATCAAGGGGTTTTGGATGGTTTATATATAGAATAACAGACACCCGGGAGTGAGATACAAGCTGGAATCTAATCGAGGAGTTCAGGGTGGTTTATATATAGAATAACAGATACCCGGGGGTGAGTTACGGACTGGAATCTAATCGAGGGGTTTCGGGGTGGTTTATATATAAATAACAGATACCCGGGAGTGAGTTACAGACTGGAATCTAATCGAGGGGTTCGGGGTGGTTTATATATAGAATAACAGATACCCGGGAGTGAGTTACAGACTGGAATCTAATCGAGGGGTTCGGGGTGGTTTATATATAGAATAACAGATACCCGGGAGTGAATTACAGACTGGAATCTAATCGAGGGGTTCAGGGTGGTTTATGGATAGAATAACAGATACCCGGGAGTGAGTGACAGACTGGAATCTACTCGAGGGGTTCGGGGTGGTTTATATATAGAATAACAGATACCCGGGAGTGAGTTACAGACTGGAATCTAATCGAGGGGTTCGGGGTGGTTTATATATAGAATAACAGATACCCGGGAGTGAGTTACAGACTGGAATCTAATCGAGGGGTTCAGGGTGGTTTATGGATAGAATAACAGATACCCGGGAGTGAGTTACAGACTGGAATCCAATCGAGGGGTTCGGGGTGGTTTATATATAGAATAACATATACCCGGGAGTGAGTTACAGACTGGAATCTAATCGAGGGGTTCAGGGTGGTTTATGGCTAGAATAACAGGTACCCGGGAGTGAGTTACAGACTGGAATCTAATCGAGGGGTTCGGGGTGGTTTATATGTAGAATAACAGATACCCGGGAGTGAGTTACAGACTGGAATCTAATCGAGGGGTTCGGGGTGGTTTATATATAGAATAACAGATACCCGGGAGTGAGTTACAGACTGGAATCTAATCGAGGGGTTCGAGGTGGTTTATATATAGAATAACAGATACCCGGGAGTGAGTTACAGACTGGAATCTAATCGAGGGGTTTGGGATGGTTTATATATAGAATAACATACACCCGGGAGTGAGTTACAGACTGGAATCTAATCGAGGGGTTTGGGATGGTTTATATATAGAATAACAGACACCCGGGAGTGAGATACAGGCTGGAATCTAATCGAGGGGTTCAGGGTGGTTTATATATAGAATAACAGATACCCGGGAGTGAGTTACAGACTGGAATCTAATCGAGGGGTTCGGGGTGGTTATATATAGACTAACAGATACCCGGGAGTGAGTTACAGACTGGAATCTAATCGAGGGGTTTGGGATGGTTTATATATAGAATAACAGACACCCGGGAGTGAGATACAGGCTGGAATCTAATCGAGGGGTTCAGGTTGGTTTATATATAGAATAACAGATACCCGTGAGTGAGTTACAGATGGAATCTAATCGAGGGGTTCAGGGTGGTTTTTGGATAGAATAGCAGATACCCGGGAGTGAGTTACAGACTGGAATCTATTCGAGGGGTTCAGGGTGGTTTATATATAGAATAACAGATACCCGGGAGTGAGTTACAGACTGGAATCTAATCGAGGGGTTCGGGGAGGTTTATATATAGAATAACAGATACCCGGGAGTGAGTTACAGACTGGAATCTAATCGAGGGGTTCGGGGTGGTTTATAGAGAGAATAACAGATACCCGGGAGTGAGTTACAGACTTGAAACTAATCGATGGGTACGGGGTGGTTTATATATAGAATAACAGATACCCGGGAGTGAGTTACAGACTGGAATCTAATCGAGGGGTTCGGGGTGGTTTATATATAGAATAACAGATACCCGGGAGTGAGTTACAGACTTGAATTTAATCGAGGTGTTCGGGGTGGTTTATATATAGAATAACAGATACCCGGGAGTGAGTTACAGACTGGAATCTAATCGAGGGGTTCATGGTGGTTTATGGATAGAATAACAGATACCCTGGAGTGAGTTACAGACTGGAATCTAATCGAGGGGTTCGGGGTGGTTTATATATAGAATAACAGATACCCGGGAGTGAGTTACAGACTGGAATCTAATCGAGGGGTTCGGGGTAGTTTATATATAGAATAACAGATACCCGGGAGTGAGTTACAGACTGGAATCTAATCGAGGGGTTCAGGGTGGTTTATGGATAGAATAACAGATACCCGGGAGTGAGTTACAGACTGGAATCTATTCGAGGGGTTCGGGGTGGTTTATATATAGAATAACAGATACCCGGGAGTGAGTTACAGACTGGAATCTAATCGAGGGGTTCAGGGTGGTTTATGGCTAGAATAACAGATACCCGGGAGTGAGTTACAGAATGGAATCTAATCGAGGGGTTCGGGGTGGTTTATATATAGAATAACAGATAGCCGGGAGTGAGTTACAGACTGGAATCTAATCGAGGGGTTCGGGGTGGTTTATATGTAGAATAACAGATACCCGGGAGTGAGTTACAGACTGGAATCTAATCGAGGGGTTCGGGGTGGTTTATATATAGAATAAAAGATACCCGGGAGTGAGTTACAGACTGGAATCTAATCGAGGGGTTCGGGGTGGTTATATATAGACTAACAGATACCCGGGAGTGAGTTACAGACTGGAATCTAATCGAGGGGTTTGGGATGGTTTATATATAGAATAACAGACACCCGGGAGTGAGATACAGGCTGGAATCTAATCGAGGGCTTCAGGTTGGTTTATATATAGAATAACAGATACCCGTGAGTGAGTTACAGATGGAATCTAATCGAGGGGTTCAGGGTGGTTTATGGATAGAATAGCAGATACCCGGGAGTAAGTTACAGACTGGAATCTATTCGAGGGGTTCAGGGTGGTTTATATATAGAATAACAGATTCCCGGGAGTGAGTTACAGACTGGAATCTAATCAAGGGGTTCAGGGTGGTTTATGGATAGAATAACAGATACCCGGGAGTGAGTTACAGACTGGAATCTAATCGAGGGGTTCGGGGAGGTTTATATATAGAATAACAGATACCCGGGAGTGAGTTACAGACTGGAATCTAATCGAGGGGTTCGGGGTGGTTTATAGAGAGAATAACAGATACCCGGGACTGAGTTACAGACTTGAATCTAATCGAGGGGTACGGGGTGGTTTATATATAGAATAACAGATACCCGTGAGTGAGTTACAGTTGGAATCTAATCGAGGGGTTCAGGGTGGTTTATGGATAGAATAGCAGATACCCGGGAGTGAGTTACAGACTGGAATCTATTCGAGGGGTTCAGGGTGGTTTATATATAGAATAACAGTTACCCGGGAGTGAGTTACAGACTGGAATTTAATCAAGGGGTTCAGGGTGGTTTATGGATAGAATAACAGATACCCGGGAGTGAGTTACAGACTGGAATCTAATCGAGGGGTTCGGGGAGGTTTATATATAGAATAACAGATACCCGGGAGTGAGTTACAGTCTGGAATCTAATCGAGGGGTTCGGGGTGGTTTATAGAGAGAATAACAGATACCCGGGAGTGAGTTACAGACTGGAATCTAATCGAGGGATACGGGGTGGTTTATATATAGAATAACAGATACCCGGGAGTGAGTTACAGACTGGAATCTAATCGAGGGGTTCGGGGTGGTTTATATATAGAATAACAGATACCCGGGAGTGAATTACAGACTGGAATCTAATCGAGTGGTTCGGGGTGCTTTATAAATAGAATAACAGAGACCCAGGAGTGAGTTACAGACTGGAATCTAATCGAGTGGATCGGGGTGGTGTCTATATAGAATAACAGATACCCGGGGGTGAGTTACAGACTGTAATCTAATCGAGGGGTTCGGAGTGGTTTATGGATAGAATAACAGACACCCGGGAGTGAGATACAGGCTGGAATCTAATCGAGGGGTTCGGGGAGGTTTATATATAGAATAATAGATACCCGGGAGTGAGTTACAGACTGGAATCTAATCGAGGGGTTCGGGGTGGTTTATAGAGAGAATAACAGATACCCGGGAGTGAGTTACAGACTTGAATCTAATCGAGGGGTACGGGGTGGTTTATATATAGAATAACAGATACCCGGGAGTGAGTTACAGACTGGAATCTAATCGAGGGGTTCGGGGTGGTTTATATATAGAATAACAGATACCCGGGAGTGAGTTACAGACTGGAATCTAATCGAGGGGTTCATGGTGGTTTATGGACAGAATAACAGATACCCTGGAGTGAGTTACAGACTGGAATCTAATCGAGGGGTTCGGGGTGGTTTATATATAGAATAACAGATACCCGGGAGTGAGTTACAGACTGGAATCTAATCGAGGGGTTCGGGGTGGTTTATATATAGAATAACAGATACCCGGGAGTGAGTTACAGACTGGAATCTAATCGAGGGGTTCAGGGTGGTTTATGGATAGAATAACAGATACCCGGGAGTGAGTTACAGACTGGAATCTAATCGAGGGGTTCGGGGTGGTTTATATATAGAATAACAGATACCCGGGAGTGAGTTACAGACTGGAATCTAATCGAGGGGTTCAGGGTGGTTTATGGCTAGAATAACAGATAGCCGGGAGTGAGTTACAGACTGGAATCTAATCGAGGGGTTCGGGGTGGTTTATATGTAGAATAACAGATACCCGGGAGTGAGTTACAGACTGGAATCTAATCGAGGGGTTCGGGGTGTTTTATATATAGAATAACAGATACCCGGGAGTGAGTTACAGACTGGAATCTACTCGAGGGGTTCGGGGTGGTTTATATATAGAATAACAGATACCCGGGAGTGAGTTACAGACTGGAATCTAATCGAGGGGTATGGGATGGTTTATATATAGAATAACATACACCCGGGAGTGAGTTACAGACTGGAATCTAATCGAGGGGTTTGGGATGGTTTATATATAGAATAACAGACACCCGGGAGTGAGATACAGGCTGGAATCTAATCGAGGGGTTCAGGGTGGTTTATATATAGAATAACAGATACCCGGGAGTGAGTTACAGACTGGAATCTAATCGAGGGGTTCGGGGTGGTTATATATAGACTAACAGATACCCGGGAGTGAGTTACAGACTGGAATCTAATCGAGGGGTTTGGGATGGTTTATATATAGAATAACAGACACCCGGGAGTGAGATACAGGCTGGAATCTAATCGAGGGGTTCAGGTTGGTTTATATATAGAATAACAGATACCCGTGAGTGAGTTACAGTTGGAATCTAATCGAGGGGTTCAGGGTGGTTTATGGATAGAATAGCAGATACCCGGGAGTGAGTTACAGACTGGAATCTATTCGAGGGGTTCAGGGTGGTTTATATATAGAATAACAGATACCCGGGAGTGAGTTACAGACTGGAATTTAATCAAGGGGTTCAGGGTGGTTTATGGATAGAATAACAGATACCCGGGAGTGAGTTACAGACTGGAATCTAATCGAGGGGTTCGGGGAGGTTTATATATAGAATAACAGATACCCGGGAGTGAGTTACTGTCTGGAATCTAATCGAGGGGTTCGGGGTGGTTTATAGAGAGAATAACAGATACCCGGGAGTGAGTTACTGACTGGAATGTAATCGAGGGATACGGGGTGGTTTATATATAGAATAACAGATACCCGGGAGTGAGTTACAGACTGGAATCTAATCGAGGGGTTCGGGGTGGTTTATATATAGAATAACAGATACCCGGGAGTGAATTACAGACTGGAATCTAATCGAGTGGTTCGGGGTGCTTTATAAATAGAATAACAGAGACCCAGGAGTGAGTTACAGACTGGAATCTAATCGAGTGGATCGGGGTGGTGTCTATATAGAATAACAGATACCCGGGGGTGAGTTACAGACTGGAATCTAATCGAGGGGTTCGGAGTGGTTTATGGATAGAATAACAGACACCCGGGAGTGAGATACAGGCTGGAATCTAATCGAGGGGTTCAGGGTGGTTTATATATAGAATAACAGATACCCGGGAGTGAGTTACAGACTTAAATCTAATCGAGGGGTTCGGGGTGGTTTATATATAGAATAACAGACACCCGGGAGTGAGATACAGGCTGGAATCTAATCGAGGGGTTCAGGGTGGTTTATATATAGAATAACAGATACCCGGGAGTGAGTTAAAGACTGGAATCTAATCGAGGGGTTCAGGGTGGTTTATGGATAGAATAACAGACACCCGGGAGTGAGTTACAGACTGGAATCTAATCGAGGGGTTCGGGGTGGTTTATATATAGAATTACAGATACCCGGGAGTGAGTTACAGACTGGAATCTAATCGAGGGGTTCGGGGTGGTTTATATATAGAATAACAGATACCCGGGAGTGAGTTACAGACTGGAATCTAATCGAGGGGTTTGGGATGGTTTATATATAGAATAACATACACCCGGGAGTGAGTTACAGACTGGAATCTAATCGAGGGGTTTGGGATGGTTTATATATAGAATAACAGACACCCGGGAGTGAGTTACAGGCTGGAATCTAATCGAGGGGTTCAGGGTGGTTTATATATAGAATAACAGATACCCGGGAGTGAGTTACAGACTGGAATCTAATCGAGGGGTTCGGGGTGGTTATATATAGACTAACAGATACCCGGGAGTGAGTTACAGACTGGAATCTAATCGAGGGGTTTGGGATGGTTTATATATAGAATAACAGACACCCGGGAGTGAGATACAGGCTGGAATCTAATCGAGGGGTTCAGGTTGGTTTATATATAGAATAACAGATACCCGTGAGTGAGTTACAGATGGAATCTAATCGAGGGGTTCAGGGTGGTTTTTGGATAGAATAGCAGATACCCGGGAGTGAGTTACAGACTGGAATCTATTCGAGGGGTTCAGGGTGGTTTATATATAGAATAACAGATACCCGGTTGTGAGTTACAGACTGGAATCTAATCGAGGTGTTCGGGGTGGTTTATATATAGAATAACAGATACCCGGGAGTGAGTTACAGACTGGAATCTAATCGAGGGGTTCATGGTGGTTTATGGATATAATAACAGATACCCTGGAGTGAGTTACAGACTGGAATCTAATCGAGGGGTTCGGGGTGGTTTATATATAGAATAACAGATACCCGGGAGTGAGTTACAGACTGGAATCTAATCGAGGGGTTCGGGGTGGTTTATATATAGAATAACAGATACCCGGGAGTGAGTTACAGACTGGAATCTAATCGAGGGGTTCAGGGTGGTTTATGGATAGAATAACAGATACCCGGGAGTGAGTTACAGACTGGAATCTAATCGAGGGGTTCGGGGTGGTTTATATATAGAATAACAGATACCCGGGAGTGAGTTACAGACTGGAATCTAATCGAGGGGTTCAGGGTGGTTTATGGCTAGAATAACAGATACCCGGGAGTGAGTTACAGACTGGAATCTAATCGAGGGGTTCGGGGTGGTTTATATATAGAATAACAGATAGCCGGGAGTGAGTTACAGACTGGAATCTAATCGAGGGGTTCGGGGTGGTTTATGTGTAGAATAACAGATACCCGGGAGTGAGTTACAGACTGGAATCTAATCGAGGGGTTCGGGGTGGTTTATATATAGAATAAAAGATACCCGGGAGTGAGTTACAGACTGGAATCTAATCGAGGGGTTCGGGGTGGTTATATATAGACTAACAGATACCCGGGAGTGAGTTACAGACTGGAATCTAATCGAGGGGTTTGGGATGGTTTATATATAGAATAACAGACACCCGGGAGTGAGATACAGGCTGGAATCTAATCGAGGGGTTCAGGTTGGTTTATATATAGAATAACAGATACCCGTGAGTGAGTTACAGATGGAATCTAATCGAGGGGTTCAGGGTGGTTTATGGATAGAATAGCAGATACCCGGGATTGAGTTACAGACTGGAATCTATTCGAGGGGTTCAGGGTGGTTTATATATAGAATAACAGATTCCCGGGAGTGAGTTACAGACTGGAATCTAATCAAGGGGTTCAGGGTGGTTTATGGATAGAATAACAGATACCCGGGAGTGAGTTACAGACTGGAATCTAATCGAGGGGTTCGGGGAGGTTTATATATAGAATAACAGATACCCGGGAGTGAGTTACAGACTGGAATCTAATCGAGGGGTTCGGGGTGGTTTATAGAGAGAATAACAGATACCCGGGAGTGAGTTACAGACTTGAATCTAATCGAGGGGTACGGGGTGGTTTATATATAGAATAACAGATACCCGGGAGTGAGTTACAGACTGGAATCTAATCGAGGGGTTCGGGGTGGTTTATATATAGAATAACAGATACCCGGGAGTGAGTTACAGACTTGAATTTAATCGAGGTGTTCGGGGTGGTTTATATATAGAATAACAGATACCCGGGAGTGAGTTACAGACTGGAATCTAATCGAGGGGTTCATGGTGGTTTATGGACAGAATAACAGATACCCTGGAGTGAGTTACAGACTGGAATCTAATCGAGGGGTTCGGGGTGGTTTATATATAAAATAACAGATACCCGGGAGTGAGTTACAGACTGGAATCTAATCGAGGGGTTCGGAGTGGTTTATGGATAGAATAACAGATACCCGGGAGTGAGATACAGGCTGGAATCTAATCGAGGGGTTCAGGGTGGTTTATATATAGAATAACAGATACCCGGGAGTGAGTTACAGACTGGAATCTAATCGAGGGGTTCGGGGTGGTTTATATATAGAATAACAGACACCCGGGAGTGAGATACAGGCTGGAATCTAATCGAGGGGTTCAGGGTGGTTTATATATAGAATAACAGATACCCGGGAGTGAGTTAAAGACTGGAATCTAATGGAGGGGTTCAGGGTGGTTTATGGATAGAATAACAGATACCCGGGAGTAAGTTACAGACTGGAATCTAATCGAGGGGTTCGGGGTGGTTTATATATAGAATAACAGATACCCGGGAGTGAGTTACAGACTGGAATCTAATCGAGGGGTTCATGGTGGTTTATGGATAGAATAACAGATACCCTGGAGTGAGTTACAGACTGGAATCTAATCGAGGGGTTCGGGGTGGTTTATATATAGAATAACAGATACCCGGGAGTGAGTTACAGACTGGAATCTAATCGAGGGGTTCGGGGTGGTTTATATATAGAATAACAGATACCCGGGAGTGAGTTACAGACTGGAATCTAATCGAGGGGTTCAGGGTGGTTTATGGATAGAATAACAGATACCCGGGAGTGAGTTACAGACTGGAATCTAATCGAGGGGTTCGGGGTGGTTTATATATAGAATAACAGATACCCGGGAGTGAGTTACAGACTGGAATCTAATCGAGGGGTTCAGGGTGGTTTATGGCTAGAATAACAGATATCCGGGAGTGAGTTACAGACTGGAATCTAATCGAGGGGTTCGGGTGGTTTATATATAGAATAACAGATAGCCGGGAGTGAGTTACAGACTGGAATCTAATCGAGGGGTTCGGGGTGGTTTATATGTAGAATAACAGATACCCGGGAGTGAGTTACAGACTGGAATCTAATCGAGGGGTTCGGGGTGGTTTATATATAGAATAAAAGATACCCGGGAGTGAGTTACAGACTGGAATCTAATCGAGGGGTTCGGGGTGGTTATATATAGACTAACAGATACCCGGGAGTGAGTTACAGACTGGAATCTAATCGAGGGGTTTGGGATGGTTTATATATAGAATAACAGACACCCGGGAGTGAGATACAGGCTGGAATCTAATCGAGGGGTTCAGGTTGGTTTATATATAGAATAACAGATACCCGTGAGTGAGTTACAGATGGAATCTAATCGAGGGGTTCAGGGTGGTTTATGGATAGAATAGCAGATACCCGGGAGTGAGTTACAGACTGGAATCTATTCGAGGGGTTCAGGGTGGTTTATATATAGAATAACAGATTCCCGGGAGTGAGTTACAGACTGGAATCTAATCGAGGGGTTCAGGGTGGTTTATGGATAGAATAACAGATACCCGGGAGTGAGTTACAGACTGGAATCTAATCGAGGGGTTCGGGGAGGTTTATATATAGAATAACAGATACCCGGGAGTGAGTTACAGACTGGAATCTAATCGAGGGGTTCGGGGTGGTTTATAGAGAGAATAACAGATACCCGGGAGTGAGTTACAGACTTGAATCTAATCGAGGGGTACGGGGTGGTTTATATATAGAATAACAGATACCCGGGAGTGAGTTCCAGACTGGAATCTAATCGAGGGGTTCGGGGTGGTTTATATATAGAATAACAGATACCCGGGAGTGAGTTACAGACTTGAATTTAATCGAGGTGTTCGGGGTGGTTTATATATAGAATAACAGATACCCGGGAGTGAGTTACAGACTGGAATCTAATCGAGGGGTTCATGGTGGTTTATGGACAGAATAACAGATACCCTGGAGTGAGTTACAGACTGGAATCTAATCGAGGGGTTCGGGGTGGTTTATATATCGAATAACAGATACCCGGGAGTGAGTTACAGACTGGAATCTAATCGAGGGGTTCAGGGTGGTTTATGGCTAGAATAACAGATACCCGGGAGTGAGTTACAGACTGGAATCTAATCGAGGGGTTCGGGGTGTTTTATATATCGAATAACAGATACCCGGGAGTGAGTTACAGACTGGAATCTAATCGAGGGGTTCGGGGTGGTTTATATATAGAATAACAGATACCCGGGAGTGAGTTACAGACTGGAATCTAATCGAGGGGTTTGGGATGGTTTATATATAGAATAACATACACCCGGGAGTGAGTTACAGACTGGAATCTAATCGAGGGGTTTGGGATGGTTTATATATAGAATAACAGACACCCGGGAGTGAGATACAGGCTGGAATCTAATCGAGGGGTTCAGGGTGGTTTATATATAGAATAACAGATACCCGGGAGTGAGTTACAGACTGGAATCTAATCGAGGGGTTCGGGGTGGTTATATATAGACTAACAGATACCCGGGAGTGAGTTACAGACTGGAATCTAATCGAGGGGTTTGGGATGGTTTATATATAGAATAACAGACACCCGGGAGTGAGATACAGGCTTGAATCTAATCGAGGGGTTCAGGTTGGTTTATATATAGAATAACAGATACCCGTGAGTGAGTTACAGATGGAATCTAATCGAGGGGTTCAGGGTGGTTTATGGATAGAATAGCAGATACCCGGGAGTGAGTTACAGACTGGAATCTATTCGAGGGGTTCAGGGTGGTTTATATATAGAATAACAGATACCCGGGAGTGAGTTACAGACTGGAATTTAATCAAGGGGTTCAGGGTGGTTTATGGATAGAATAACAGATACCCGGGAGTGAGTTACAGACTGGAATCTAATCGAGGGGTTCGGGGAGGTTTATATATAGAATAACAGATACCCGGGAGTGAGTTACAGACTGGAATCTAATCGAGGGGTTCGGGGTGGTTTATAGAGAGAATAACAGATACCCGGGAGTGAGTTACAGACTGGAATCTAATCGAGGGATACGGGGTGGTTTATATATAGAATAACAGATACCCGGGAGTGAGTTACAGACTGGAATCTAATCGAGGGGTTCGGGGTGGTTTATATATAGAATAACAGATACCCGGGAGTGAATTACAGACTGGAATCTAATCGAGTGGTTCGGGGTGCTTTATAAATAGAATAACAGAGACCCAGGAGTGAGTTACAGACTGGAATCTAATCGAGTGGATCGGGGTGGTGTCTATATAGAATAACAGATACCCGGGGGTGAGTTACAGACTGGAATCTAATCGAGGGGTTCGGAGTGGTTTATGGATAGAATAACAGACACCCGGGAGTGAGATACAGGCTGGAATCTAATCGAGGGGTTCAGGGTGGTTTATATATAGAATAACAGATACCCGGGAGTGAGTTACAGACTGGAATCTAATCGAGGGGTTCGGGGTGGTTTATATACAGAATAACAGACACCCGGGAGTGAGATACAGGCTGGAATCTAATCGAGGGGTTCAGGGTGGTTTATATATAGAATAACAGATACCCGGGAGTGAGTTAAAGACTGGAATCTAATCGAGGGGTTCAGGGTGGTTTATGGATAGAATAACAGACACCCGGGAGTGAGTTACAGACTGGAATCTAATCGAGGGGTTCGGGGTGGTTTATATATAGAATAACAGATACCCGGGAGTGAGTTACAGACTGGAATCTAATCGAGGGGTTCGGGGTGGTTTATATGTAGAATAACAGATACCCGGGAGTGAGTTACAGGCTGGAATCTAATCGAGGGGTTCGGGGTGTTTTATATATAGAATAACAGATACCCGGGAGTGAGTTACAGACTGGAATCTAATCGAGGGGTTCGGGGTGGTTTATATATAGAATAACAGATACCCGGGAGTGAGTTACAGACTGGAATCTAATCGAGGGGTTTGGGATGGTTTATATATAGAATAACATACACCCGGGAGTGAGTTACAGACTGGAATCTAATCGAGGGGTTTGGGATGGTTTATATATAGAATAACAGATACCCGGGAGTGAGTTACAGACTGGAATCTAATCGAGGGGTTCAGGGTGGTTTATGGATAGAATAACAGATACCCGGGAGTGAGTTACAGACTGGAATCTAATCGAGGGGTTCGGGGTGGTTTATATATCGAATAACAGATACCCGGGAGTGAGTTACAGACTGGAATCTAATCGAGGGGTTCAGGGTGGTTTATGGCTAGAATAACAGATAGCCGGGAGTGAGTTACAGACTGGAATCTAATCGAGGGGTTCGGGGTGGTTTATATGTAGAATAACAGATACCCTGGAGTGAGTTACAGACTGGAATCTAATCGAGGGGTTCGGGGTGTTTTATATATAGAATAACAGATACCCGGGAGTGAGTTACAGACTGGAATCTAATCGAGGGGTTCGGGGTGGTTTATATATAGAATAACAGATACCCGGGAGTGAGTTACAGACTGGAATCTAATCGAGGGGTTTGGGATGGTTTATATATAGAATAACATACACCCGGGAGTGAGTTACAGACTGGAATCTAATCGAGGGGTTTGGGATGGTTTATATATAGAATAACAGACACCCGGGAGTGAGATACAGGCTGGAATCTAATCGAGGGGTTCAGGGTGGTTTATATATAGAATAACAGATACCCGGGAGTGAGTTACAGACTGGAATCTAATCGAGGGGTTCGGGGTGGTTATATATAGACTAACAGATACCCGGGAGTGAGTTACAGACTGGAATCTAATCGAGGGGTTTGGGATGGTTTATATATAGAATAACAGACACCCGGGAGTGAGATACAGGCTGGAATCTAATCGAGGGGTTCAGGTTGGTTTATATATAGAATAACAGATACCCGTGAGTGAGTTACAGATGGAATCTAATCGAGGGGTTCAGGGTGGTTTATGGATAGAATAGCAGATACCCGGGAGTGAGTTACAGACTGGAATCTATTCGAGGGGTTCAGGGTGGTTTATATATAGAATAACAGATACCCGGGAGTGAGTTACAGACTGGAATTTAATCAAGGGGTTCAGGGTGGTTTATGGATAGAATAACAGATACCCGGGGGTGAGTTACAGACTGGAATCTAATCGAGGGGTTCGGAGTGGTTTATGGATAGAATAACAGACACCCGGGAGTGAGATACAGGCTGGAATCTAATCGAGGGGTTCAGGGTGGTTTATATATAGAATAACAGATACCCGGGAGTGAGTTACAGACTGGAATCTAATCGAGGGGTTCGGGGTGGTTTATATATAGAATAACAGACACCCGGGAGTGAGATACAGGCTGGAATCTAATCGAGGGGTTCAGGGTGGTTTATATATAGAATAACAGATACCCGGGAGTGAGTTAAAGACTGGAATCTAATCGAGGGGTTCAGGGTGGTTTATGGATAGAATAACAGATACCCGGGAGTGAGTTACAGACTGGAATCTAATCGAGGGGTTCGGGGTGGTTTATATATAGAATAACAGATACCCGGGAGTGAGTTACAGACTGGAATCTAATCGAGGGGTTCATGGTGGTTTATGGATAGAATAACAGATACCCTGGAGTGAGTTACAGACTGGAATCTAATCGAGGGGTTCGGGGTGGTTTATATATAGAATAACAGATACCCGGGAGTGAGTTACAGACTGGAATCTAATCGAGGGGTTCGGGGTGGTTTATATATAGAATAACAGATACCCGGGAGTGAGTTACAGACTGGAATCTAATCGAGGGGTTCAGGGTGGTTTATGGATAGAATAACAGATACCCGGGAGTGAGTTACAGACTGGAATCTTCTAATCGAGGGGTTCGGGGTGGTTTATATATAGAATAACAGATACCCGGGAGTGAGTTACAGACTGGAATCTAATCGAGGGGTTCAGGGTGGTTTATGGCTAGAATAACAGATATCCGGGAGTGAGTTACAGACTGGAATCTAATCGAGGGGTTCGGGTGGTTTATATATAGAATAACAGATAGCCGGGAGTGAGTTACAGACTGGAATCTAATCGAGGGGTTCGGGGTGGTTTATATGTAGAATAACAGATACCCGGGAGTGAGTTACAGACTGGAATCTAATCGAGGGGTTCGGGGTGGTTTATATATAGAATAAAAGATACCCGGGAGTGAGTTACAGACTGGAATCTAATCGAGGGGTTCGGGGTGGTTATATATAGACTAACAGATACCCGGGAGTGAGTTACAGACTGGAATCTAATCGAGGGGTTTGGGATGGTTTATATATAGAATAACAGACACCCGGGAGTGAGATACAGGCTGGAATCTAATCGAGGGGTTCAGGTTGGTTTATATATAGAATAACAGATACCCGTGAGTGAATTACAGATGGAATCTAATCGAGGGGTTCAGGGTGGTTTATGGATAGAATAGCAGATACCCGGGAGTGAGTTACAGACTGGAATCTATTCGAGGGGTTCAGGGTGGTTTATATATAGAATAACAGATTCCCGGGAGTGAGTTACAGACTGGAATCTAATCAAGGGGTTCAGGGTGGTTTATGGATAGAATAACAGATACCCGGGAGTGAGTTACAGACTGGAATCTAATCGAGGGGTTCGGGGAGGTTTATATATAGAATAACAGATACCCGGGAGTGAGTTACAGACTGGAATCTAATCGAGGGGTTCGGGGTGGTTTATAGAGAGAATAACAGATACCCGGGAGTGAGTTACAGACTTGAATCTAATCGAGGGGTACGGGGTGGTTTATATATAGAATAACAGATACCCGGGAGTGAGTTACAGACTGGAATCTAATCGAGGGGTTCGGGGTGGTTTATATATAGAATAACAGATACCCGGGAGTGAGTTACAGACTTGAATTTAATCGAGGTGTTCGGCTGGTTTATATATAGAATAACAGATACCCGGGAGTGAGTTACAGACTGGAATCTAATCGAGGGGTTCATGGTGGTTTATGGACAGAATAACAGATACCCTGGAGTGAGTTACAGACTGGAATCTAATCGAGGGGTTCGGGGTGGTTTATATATACAATAACAGATACCCGGGAGTGAGTTACAGACTGGAATCTAATCGAGGGGTTCGGGGTGGATTATATATAGAATAACAGATACCCGGGAGTGAGTTACAGACTGGAATCTAATCGAGGGGTTCAGGGTGGTTTATGGATAGAATAACAGATACCCGGGAGTGAGTTACAGACTGGAATCTAATCGAGGGGTTCGGGGTGGTTTATATATCGAATAACAGATACCCGGGAGTGAGTTACAGACTGGAATCTAATCGAGGGGTTCAGGGTGGTTTATGGCTAGAATAACAGATAGCCGGGAGTGAGTTACAGACTGGAATCTAATCGAGGGGTTCGGGGTGGTTTATATGTAGAATAACAGATACCCGGGAGTGAGTTACAGACTGGAATCTAATCGAGGGGTTCGGGGTGTTTTATATATCGAATAACAGATACCCGGGAGTGAGTTACAGACTGGAATCTAATCGAGGGTTTCGGGGTGGTTTATATATAGAATAACAGATACCCGGGAGTGAGTTACAGACTGGAATCTAATCGAGGGGTTTGGGATGGTTTATATATAGAATAACATACACCCGGGAGTGAGTTACAGACTGGAATCTAATCGAGGGGTTTGGGATGGTTTATATATAGAATAACAGACACCCGGGAGTGAGATACAGGCTGGAATCTAATCGAGGGGTTCAGGGTGGTTTATATATAGAATAACAGATACCCGGGAGTGAGTTACAGACTGGAATCTAATCGAGGGGTTCGGGGTGGTTATATATAGACTAACAGATACCCGGGAGTGAGTTACAGACTGGAATCTAATCGAGGGGTTTGGGATGGTTTATATATAGAATAACAGACACCCGGGAGTGAGATACAGGCTTGAATCTAATCGAGGGGTTCAGGTTGGTTTATATATAGAATAACAGATACCCGTGAGTGAGTTACAGATGGAATCTAATCGAGGGGTTCAGGGTGGTTTATGGATAGAATAGCAGATACCCGGGAGTGAGTTACAGACTGGAATCTATTCGAGGGGTTCAGGGTGGTTTATATATAGAATAACAGATACCCGGGAGTGAGTTACAGACTGGAATTTAATCAAGGGGTTCAGGGTGGTTTATGGATAGAATAACAGATACCCGGGAGTGAGTTACAGACTGGAATCTAATCGAGGGGTTCGGGGAGGTTTATATATAGAATAACAGATACCCGGGAGTGAGTTACAGACTGGAATCTAATCGAGGGGTTCGGGGTGGTTTATAGAGAGAATAACAGATACCCGGGAGTGAGTTACAGACTGGAATCTAATCGAGGGATACGGGGTGGTTTATATATAGAATAACAGATACCCGGGAGTGAGTTACAGACTGGAATCTAATCGAGGGGTTCGGGGTGGTTTATATATAGAATAACAGATACCCGGGAGTGAATTACAGACTGGAATCTAATCGAGTGGTTCGGGGTGCTTTATAAATAGAATAACAGAGACCCAGGAGTGAGTTACAGACTGGAATCTAATCGAGTGGATCGGGGTGGTGTCTATATAGAATAACAGATAACCGGGGGTGAGTTACAGACTGGAATCTAATCGAGGGGTTCGGAGTGGTTTATGGATAGAATAACAGACACCCGGGAGTGAGATACAGGCTGGAATCTAATCGAGGGGTTCAGGGTGGTTTATATATAGAATAACAGATACCCGGGAGTGAGTTACAGACTGGAATCTAATCGAGGGGTTCGGGGTGGTTTATATATAGAATAACAGACACCCGGGAGTGAGATACAGGCTGGAATCTAATCGAGGGGTTCAGGGTGGTTTATATATAGAATAACAGATACCCGGGAGTGAGTTAAAGACTGGAATCTAATCGAGGGGTTCAGGGTGGTTTATGGATAGAATAACAGACACCCGGGAGTGAGTTACAGACTGGAATCTAATCGAGGGGTTCGGGGTGGTTCATATATAAAATAACAGATACCCGGGAGTGAGGTACAGACTGGAATCTAATCGAGGGGTTCAGGGTGGTTTATGGATAGAATAACAGATACCCGGGAGTGAGTTACAGACTGGAATCTAATCGAGGGTTTCGGGGTGGTTTATATATAGAATAACAGATACCCGGGAGTGAGTTACAGACTGGAATCTAATCGAGGGGTTCAGGGTGGTTTATGGCTAGAATAACAGATAGCCGGGAGTGAGTTACAGACTGGAATCTAATCGAGGGGTTCGGGGTGGTTTATATGTAGAATAACAGATACCCGGGAGTGAGTTACAGACTGGAATCTAATCGAGGGGTTCGGGGTGTTTTATATATAGAATAACAGATACCCGGGAGTGAGTTACAGACTGGAATCTAATCGAGGGGTTCGGGGTGGTTTATATATAGAATAACAGATACCCGGGAGTGAGTTACAGACTGGAATCTAATCGAGGGGTTTGGGATGGTTTATATATAGAATAACATACACCCGGGAGTGAGTTACAGACTGGAATCTAATCGAGGGGTTTGGGATGGTTTATATATAGAATAACAGACACCCGGGAGTGAGATACAGGCTGGAATCTAATCGAGGGGTTCAGGGTGGTTTATATATAGAATAACAGATACCCGGGAGTGAGTTACAGACTGGAATCTAATCGAGGTGTTCGGGTGGTTATATATAGACTAACAGATACCCGGGAGTGAGTTACAGACTGGAATCTAATCGAGGGGTTCAGGTTGGTTTATATATAGAATAACAGATACCCGTGAGTGAGTTACAGATGGAATCTAATCGAGGGGCTCAGGGTGGTTTATGGATAGAATAGCAGATACCCGGGAGTGAGTTACAGACTGGAATCTATTCGAGGGGTTCAGGGTGGTTTATATATAGAATAACAGATACCCGGGAGTGAGTTACAGACTGGAATTTAATCAAGGGGTTCAGGGTGGTTTATGGATAGAATAACAGATACCCGGGAGTGAGTTACAGACTGGAATCTAATCGAGGGGTTCGGGGAGGTTTATATATAGAATAACAGATACCCGGGAGTGAGTTACAGACTGGAATCTAATCGAGGGGTTCGGGGTGGTTTATAGAGAGAATAACAGATACCCGGGAGTGAGTTACAGACTGGAATCTAATCGAGGGATACGGGGTGGTTTATATATAGAATAACAGATACCCGGGAGTGAGTTACAGACTGGAATCTAATCGAGGGGTTCGGGGTGGATTATATATAGAATAACAGATACCCGGGAGTGAGTTACAGACTGGAATCTAATCGAGGGGTTCAGGGTGGTTTATGGATAGAATAACAGATACCCGGGAGTGAGTTACAGACTGGAATCTAATCGAGGGGTTCGGGGTGGTTTATATATCGAATAACAGATACCCGGGAGTGAGTTACAGACTGGAATCTAATCGAGGGGTTCAGGGTGGTTTATGGCTAGAATAACAGATAGCCGGGAGTGAGTTACAGACTGGAATCTAATCGAGGGGTTCGGGGTGGTTTATATGTAGAATAACAGATACCCGGGAGTGAGTTACAGACTGGAATCTAATCGAGGGGTTCGGGGTGTTTTATATATCGAATAACAGATACCCGGGAGTGAGTTACAGACTGGAATCTAATCGAGGGGTTCGGGGTGGTTTATATATAGAATAACAGATACCCGGGAGTGAGTTACAGACTGGAATCTAATCGAGGGGTTTGGGATGGTTTATATATAGAATAACATACACCCGGGAGTGAGTTACAGACTGGAATCTAATCGAGGGGTTTGGGATGGTTTATATATAGAATAACAGACACCCGGGAGTGAGATACAGGCTGGAATCTAATCGAGGGGTTCAGGGTGGTTTATATATAGAATAACAGATACCCGGGAGTGAGTTACAGACTGGAATCTAATCGAGGGGTTCGGGGTGGTTATATATAGACTAACAGATACCCGGGAGTGAGTTACAGACTGGAATCTAATCGAGGGGTTTGGGATGGTTTATATATAGAATAACAGACACCCGGGAGTGAGATACAGGCTTGAATCTAATCGAGGGGTTCAGGTTGGTTTATATATAGAATAACAGATACCCGTGAGTGAGTTACAGATGGAATCTAATCGAGGGGTTCAGGGTGGTTTATGGATAGAATAGCAGATACCCGGGAGTGAGTTACAGACTGGAATCTATTCGAGGGGTTCAGGGTGGTTTATATATAGAATAACAGATACCCGGGAGTGAGTTACAGACTGGAATTTAATCAAGGGGTTCAGGGTGGTTTATGGATAGAATAACAGATACCCGGGAGTGAGTTACAGACTGGAATCTAATCGAGGGGTTCGGGGAGGTTTATATATAGAATAACAGATACCCGGGAGTGAGTTACAGACTGGAATCTAATCGAGGGGTTCGGGGTGGTTTATAGAGAGAATAACAGATACCCGGGAGTGAGTTACAGACTGGAATCTAATCGAGGGATACGGGGTGGTTTATATATAGAATAACAGATACCCGGGAGTGAGTTACAGACTGGAATCTAATCGAGGGGTTCGGGGTGGTTTATATATAGAATAACAGATACCCGGGAGTGAATTACAGACTGGAATCTAATCGAGTGGTTCGGGGTGCTTTATAAATAGAATAACAGAGACCCAGGAGTGAGTTACAGACTGGAATCTAATCGAGTGGATCGGGGTGGTGTCTATATAGAATAACAGATACCCGGGGGTGAGTTACAGACTGGAATCTAATCGAGGGGTTCGGAGTGGTTTATGGATAGAATAACAGACACCCGGGAGTGAGATACAGGCTGGAATCTAATCGAGGGGTTCAGGGTGGTTTATATATAGAATAACAGATACCCGGGAGTGAGTTACAGACTGGAATCTAATCGAGGGGTTCGGGGTGGTTTATATATAGAATAACAGACACCCGGGAGTGAGATACAGGCTGGAATCTAATCGAGGGGTTCAGGGTGGTTTATATATAGAATAACAGATACCCGGGAGTGAGTTAAAGACTGGAATCTAATCGAGGGGTTCAGGGTGGTTTATGGATAGAATAACAGACACCCGGGAGTGAGTTACAGACTGGAATCTAATCGAGGGGTTCGGGGTGGTTTATATATAGAATAACAGATACCCGGGAGTGAGTTACAGACTGGAATCTAATCGAGGGGTTCAGGGTGGTTTATGGCTAGAATAACAGATAGCCGGGAGTGAGTTACAGACTGGAATCTAATCGAGGGGTTCGGGGTGGTTTATATGTAGAATAACAGATACCCGGGAGTGAGTTACAGACTGGAACCTAATCGAGGGGTTCGGGGTGTTTTATATATAGAATAACAGATACCCGGGAGTGAGTTACAGACTGGAATCTAATCGAGGGGTTCGGGGTGGTTTATATATAGAATAACAGATACCCGGGAGTGAGTTACAGACTGGAATCTAATCGAGGGGTTTGGGATGGTTTATATATAGAATAACATACACCCGGGAGTGAGTTACAGACTGGAATCTAATCGAGGGGTTTGGGATGGTTTATATATAGAATAACAGACACCCGGGAGTGAGATACAGGCTGGAATCTAATCGAGGGGTTCAGGGTGGTTTATATATAGAATAACAGATACCCGGGAGTGAGTTACAGACTGGAATCTAATCGAGGTGTTCGGGTGGTTATATATAGACTAACAGATACCCGGGAGTGAGTTACAGACTGGAATCTAATCGAGGGGTTCAGGTTGGTTTATATATAGAATAACAGATACCCGTGAGTGAGTTACAGATGGAATCTAATCGAGGGGCTCAGGGTGGTTTATGGATAGAATAGCAGATACCCGGGAGTGAGTTACAGACTGGAATCTATTCGAGGGGTTCAGGGTGGTTTATATATAGAATAACAGATACCCGGGAGTGAGTTACAGACTGGAATTTAATCAAGGGGTTCAGGGTGGTTTATGGATAGAATAACAGATACCCGGGAGTGAGTTACAGACTGGAATCTAATCGAGGGGTTCGGGGAGGTTTATATATAGAATAACAGATACCCGGGAGTGAGTTACAGACTGGAATCTAATCGAGGGGTTCGGGGTGGTTTATAGAGAGAATAACAGATACCCGGGAGTGAGTTACAGACTGGAATCTAATCGAGGGATACGGGGTGGTTTATATATAGAATAACAGATACCCGGGAGTGAGTTACAGACTGGAATCTAATCGAGGGGTTCGGGGTGGTTTATATATAGAATAACAGATACCCGTGAGTGAATTACAAACTGGAATCTAATCGAGGGGTTCGGGGTGGTTTATATATAGAATAACAGACACCCGGGAGTGAGATACAGGCTGGAATCTAATCGAGGGGTTCAGGGTGGTTTATATATAGAATAACAGATACCCGGGAGTGAGTTAAAGACTGGAATCTAATCGAGGGGTTCAGGGTGGTTTATGGATAGAATAACAGACACCCGGGAGTGAGTTACAGACTGGAATCTAATCGAGGGGTTCGGGGTGGTTCATATATAAAATAACAGATACCCGGGAGTGAGGTACAGACTGGAATCTAATCGAGGGGTTCAGGGTGTTTTATGGATAGAATAACAGATACCCGGGAGTGAGTTACAGACTGGAATCTAATCGAGGGGTTCGGGGTGGTTTATATATAGAATAACAGATACCCGGGAGTGAGTTACAGACTGGAAACTAATCGAGGGGTTCGGGGTGGTTTATATATAGAATAACAGATACCCGGGAGTGAGTTACAGACTGGAATCTAATCGAGGGGTTAGGGGTGGTTTATATATAGAATAACAGATACCCGGGAGTGAGTTACAGGCTGGAATCTAATCGAGTGGTTTGGGGTGGTTTATATATAGAATAACAGATACCCGGGAGTGAGTTACAGACTGGAATCTAATCGAGGGGTTCGGAGTGGTTTATGGATAGAATAACAGATACCCGGGAGTGAGTTACAGACTGGAATCTAATCGAGGGGTTCAGGGTGGTTTATATATAGAATAACCGATTCCCGGGAGTGAGTTACAGACTGGAATCTAATCGAGGGGTTCAGGTGGTTTATATATAGAATAACAGATACCTGGGAGCGAGTTACAGACTGGAAGCTAATCGAGGGGTTCGGGGTGGTTTATATATAGAATAACAGATACCCGGGAGTGACATACAGACTGGAATCTAATCCAGGGGATCAGGGTGGTTTATGGATAGAATAACAGATACCCGGGAGTGAGTTACAGACTGGAATCTAATCGAGGGGTTAGGGGTGGTTTATATATAGAATAACAGATACCCGGGAGTGAGTTACAGACTGGAATCTAATCGAGGGGTTCGGGGAGGTTTATATATAGAATAACAGATAGCCGGGAGTGAGTTACAGACTGGAATCTAATCGAGGGGTTCGGGGTGGTTTATAGAGAGAATAACAGATACCCGGGAGTGAGTTACAGACTGGAATCTAATCGAGGGGTACGGGGTGGTTTATATATAGAATAACAGATACCCGGGAGTGAGTTACAGACTGGAATCTAATCGAGGGGGTCGGGGTGGTTTATATATAGAATAACAGATACCCGGGAGTGAGTTATAGACTTGAATCTAATCGAGAGTTCGGGGTGGTTTATATATAGAATAACAGATACCCGGGAGTGAGTTACAGACTGAAATCTAATCGAGTGGTTCGGGGTGATTTATATATAGAATAACAGAGACCCAGGAGTGAGCTACAGACTGGAATCTGATCGAGTGGATCGGGGTGGTGTCTATATAGAATAACAGATACCCGGGAGGGAGTTACAGACTGGAATCTAATCGAGGGGTTCGGAGTGGTTTATGGATAGAATAACAGACACCCGGGAGTGAGATACAGGCTGGAATCTAATCGAGGGGTTCAGGGTGGTTTATATATAGAATAACAGATACCCGGGAGTGAGTTACAGACTGGAATCTAATCGAGGTGTTCAGGGTGGTTTATGGATAGAATAACAGATACCCGGGAGTGAGTTACTGACTGGAATCTAATCGAGGGGTTCGGGGTGGTTTATATATAGAATAACAGATACCCGGGAGTGAGTTACAGACTGGAATCTAATCGAGGGGTTCAGGGTGGTTTATGGCTAGAATAACAGATACCCGGGAGTGAGTTACAGACTGGAATCTAATCGAGGGGTTCGGGGTGGTTTATATATAGAATAACAGATAGCCGGGAGTGAGTTACAGACTGGAATCTAATCGAGGGGTTCGGGGTGGTTTATATGTAGAATAACAGATACCCGGGAGTGAGTTACAGACTGGAATCTAATCGAGGGGTTCGGGGTGGTTTATATATAGAATAACAGATACCCGGGAGTGAGTTACAGACTGGAATCTAATCGAGGGGTTCGGGGTGGTTTATATATAGAATAACAGATACCCGGGAGTGAGTTACAGACTGGAATCTAATCGAGGGGTTTGGGATGGTTTATATATAGAATAACATACACCCGGGAGTGAGTTACAGACTGGAATCTAATCGAGGGGTTTGGGATGGTTTATATATAGAATAACAGACACCCGGGAGTGAGATACAGGCTGGAATCTAATCGAGGGGTTCAGGGTGGTTTATATATAGAATAACAGATACCCGGGAGTGAGTTACAGACTGGAATCTAATCGAGGGGTTCGGGGTGGTTATATATAGACTAACAGATACCCGGGAGTGAGTTACAGACTGGAATCTAATCGAGGGGTTTGGGATGGTTTATATATAGAATAACAGACACCCGTGAGTGAGATACAGGCTGGAATCTAATCGAGGGGTTCAGGTTGGTTTATATATAGAATAACAGATACCCATGAGTGAGTTACAGATGGATTCTAATCGAGGGGTTCAGGGTGGTTTATGGATAGAATAGCAGATACCCGGGAGTGAGTTACAGACTGGAATCTATTCGAGGGGTTCAGGGTGGTTTATATATAGAATAACAGATACCCGGGAGTGAGTTACAGACTGGAATCTAATCAAGGGGTTCAGGGTGGTTTATGGATAGAATAACAGATACCCGGGAGTGAGTTACAGACTGGAATCTAATCGAGGGGTTCGGGGAGGTTTATATATAGAATAACAGATACCCGGGAGTGAGTTACAGACTGGAATCTAATCGAGGGGTTCGGGGTGGTTTATAGAGAGAATAACAGATACCCGGGAGTGAGTTACAGACTGGAATCTAATCGAGCGGTACGGGGTGGTTTATATATAGAATAACAGATACCCGGGAGTGAGTTACAGACTGGAATCTAATCGAGGGGTTCGGGGTGGTTTATATATAGAATAACAGATACCCGGGTGTGAATTACAGACTGGAATCTAATCGAGTGGTTCGGGGTGCTTTATAAATAGAATAACAGAGACCCAGGAGTGAGTTACAGACTGGAATCTAATCGAGTGGATCGGGGTGGTGTCTATATAGAATAACAGATACCCGGGGGTGAGTTACAGACTGGAATCTAATCGAGGGGTTCGGAGTGGTTTATGGATAGAATAACAGACACCCGGGAGTGAGATACAGGCTGGAATCTAATCGAGGGGTTCAGGGTGGTTTATATATAGAATAACAGATACCCGGGAGTGAGTTACAGACTGGAATCTAATCGAGGGGTTCGGGGTGGTTTATATATAGAATAACAGACACCCGGGAGTGAGATACAGGCTGGAATCTAATCGAGGGGTTCAGGGTTGTTTATATATAGAATAACAGATACCTGGGAGTGAGTTAAAGACTGGAATCTAATCGAGGGGTTCAGGGTGGTTTATGGATAGAATAACAGACACCCGGGAGTGAGTTACAGACTGGAATCTAATCGAGGGGTTCGGGGTGGTTCATATATAAAATAACAGATACCCGGGAGTGAGGTACAGACTGGAATCTAATCGAGGGGTTCAGGGTGGTTTATGGATAGAATAACAGATACCCGGGAGTGAGTTACAGACTGGAATCTAATCGAGGGGTTCGGGGTGGTTTATATATAGAATAACAGATACCCGGGAGTGAGTTACAGACTGGAATCTAATCGAGGGGTTCGGGGTGGTTTATATATAGAATAACAGATACCCGGGAGTGAGTTACAGACTGGAATCTAATCGAGGGGTTAGGGGTGGTTTATATATAGAATAACAGATACCCGGGAGTGAGTTACAGACTGTAATCTAATCGAGGGGTTCGGGGAGGTTTATATATAGAATAACAGATACCCGGGAGTGAGTTACAGACTGGAATCTAATCGAGGGGTTCGGGGTGGTTTATAGAGACAATAACAGATACCCGGGAGTGAGTTACAGACTGGAATCTAATCGAGGGGTACGGGGTGGTTTATATATAGAATAACAGATACCCGGGAGTGAGTTACAGACTGGAATCTAATCGAGGGGTTTGGGGTGGTTTATATATAGAATAACAGATACCCGGGAGTGAATTACAGACTGGAATCTAATCGAGTGGTTCGGGGTGCTTTATAAATAGAATAACAGAGACCCAGGAGTGAGTTACAGACTGGAATCTAATCGAGTGGATCGGGGTGGTGTCTATATAGAATAACAGATACCCGGGGGTGAGTTACAGACTGGAATCTAATCGAGGGGTTCGGAGTGGTTTATGGATAGAATAACAGACACCCGGGAGTGAGATACAGGCTGGAATCTAATCGAGGGGTTCAGGGTGGTTTATATATAGAATAACCGATTCCCGGGAGTGAGTTACAGACTGGAATCTAATCGAGGGGTTCAGGTGGTTTATATATAGAATAACAGATACCCGGGAGTGAGTTACAGACTGGAAGCTAATCGAGGGGTTCGGGGTGGTTTATATATAGAATAACAGATACCCGGGAGTGACATACAGACTGGAATCTAATCGAGGGGATCAGGGTGGTTTATGGATAGAATAACAGATACCCGGGAGTGAGTTATAGACTTGAATCTAATCGAGGGGTTCGGGGTGGTTTATATATAGAATAACAGATACCCGGGAGTGAGTTACAGACTGAAATCTAATCGAGTGGTTCGGGGTGCTTTATATATAGAATAACAGAGACCCAGGAGTGAGTTACAGACTGGAATCTGATCGAGTGGATCGGGGTGGTGTCTATATAGAATAACAGATACCCGGGAGTGAGTTACAGACTGGAATCTAATCGAGGGGTTCGGAGTGGTTTATGGATAGAATAACAGACACCCGGGAGTGAGATACAGGCTGGAATCTAATCGAGGGGTTCAGGGTGGTTTATATATAGAATAACAGATACCCGGGAGTGAGTTACAGACTGGAATCTAATCGAGGGGTTCAGGGTGGTTTATGGATAGAATAACAGATACCCGGGAGTGAGTTACAGACTGGAATCTAATCGAGGGGTTCGGGGTGGTTCATATATAGAATAACAGATACCCGGGAGTGAGTTACAGACTGGAATCTAATCGAGGGGTTCAGGGTGGTTTATGGATAGAATAACAGATACCCGGGAGTGAGTTACAGACTGGAATCTAATCGAGGGGTTCGGAGTGGTTTATGGATAGAATAACAGATACCCGGGAGTGAGTTACAGACTGGAATCTAATCGAGTGGTTCGGGGTGGTTTATATATAGAATAACAGATACCCGGGAGTGAGTTACAGACTGGAATCTAATCGAGGGGTTCGGAGTGGTTTATGGATAGAATAACAGATACCCGGGAGTGAGTTACAGACTGGAATCTAATCGAGTGGTTCGGGGTGGTTTATATATAGAATAACAGATACCCGGGAGTGAGTTGCAGACTGGAATCTAATCGAGGGGTTCGGAGTGGTTTATGGATTGAATAACAGATACCAGGGAGTGAGTTACAGACTGGAATCTAATCGAGGGGTTCAGGGTGGTTTATATATAGAATAACCGATTCCCGGGAGTGAGTTACAGACTGGAATCTAATCGAGCGGTTCAGGTGGTTTATATATAGAATAACAGATACCCGGTGTCATGATATTCAAACACACACATCATGATGGACACACTAACAGGCAAATCAGAGTACACAACACCACAACCAATCATAGACAAGAACACCAGCCATATAAAAAGCACGAGCACGACACCTGGTGGTCAGTAGGTCTGGGGAGAAGGGAACAAGAAAGAGCTGATGAAACACCACAAGCAGGGAGCCCCCCACGTGCAGAGTGCAAAGACCAAACTGTAAATAGTAAGTTTAAATAAAGAAGCGTTGTACCATATGCAACTGTGTTGGCTCATCTGTGTGTCAGAACACCCAACACCACACCCGGGAGTGAGTTACAGACTGGAAGCTAATCGAGGGGTTCGGGATGGTTTATATATAGAATAACAGATACCCGGGAGTGACATACAGACTGGAATCTAATCGAGGGGATCAGGGTGGTTTATGGATAGAATAACAGATACCCGGGAGTGAGTTACAGACTTGAATATAATCGAGGGGTTCGGGGTGGTTTATATATAGAATAACAGATACCCGGGAGTCAGTTACAGACTGGAATCTAATCAAGTGGTTCGGGGTGATTTATATATAGAATAACAGAGACCCAGGAGTGAGTTACAGACTGGAATCTAATCGAGTGGATCGGGGTGGTGTCTATATAGAATAACAGATACCCGGGAGTGAGTTACAGACTGGAATCTAATCGAGGGTTTCGGAGTGGTTTATGGATAGAATAACAGACACCCGGGAGTGAGATACAGGCTGGAATCTAATCGAGGGGTTCAGGGTGCTTTATATATAGAATAACAGATACCCGGGAGTGAGTTACAGACTGGAATCTAATCGAGGGGTTCGGGGTGGTTTATATATAGAATAACAGACACCCGAGAGTGAGATACAGACTGGATTCTAACCGAGGGGTTAGGGCTGGGTTATATATAGAATAACAGATACCCGGGAGTGAGTTACAGGCTGGAATCTAATCGAGGGGTTCAGGGTGGTTTATATATAGAATAACAGATACCTGGGAGTGAGTTACAGACTGGAAACTAATCGAGGGGTTCAGGGTGGTTTATGGATAGAATAACAGATACCCGGGAGTGAGTTACAGACTGGAATCTAATCGAGGGGTTCGGGGTGGTTCATATATAGAATAACAGATACCCGGGAGTGAGTTACAGACTGGAATCTAATCGAGGGGTTCAGGGTGGTTTATGGATAGAATAACAGATACCCGGGAGTGAGTTACAGACTGGAATCTAATCGAGGGGTTCGGAGTGGTTTATGGATAGAATAACAGATACCCGGGAGTGAGTTACAGACTGGAATCTAATCGAGTGGTTCGGGGTGGTTTATATGTAGAATAACAGATACCCGGGAGTGAGTTACAGACTGGAATCTAATCGAGGGGTTCGGAGTGGTTTGTGGATAGAATAACAGATACCCGGGAGTGAGTTACAGACTGGAATCTAATCGAGAATTTCAGGTGGTTTATATATAGAATAACAGATACCCGGGAGTGAGTTACAGACTGGAAGCTAATCGAGGGCTTCGGGGTGGTTTATATATAGAATAACAGATACCCGGGAGTGAGTTACAGACTGGAATCTAATCGAGGGATTCAGGGTGGTTTATATATCGAATAACGGATACCCGGGAGTGAGTTACAGACTGGAATCTAATCGAGGGGTTCAGGGTGGTTTATGGATAGAATAACAGATACCCGGGAGTGAGTTACAGACTGGAATCTAATCGAGGGGTTCGGGTGGTTTATATATACAATAACAGATACCCGGGAGTGAGTTACAGACCGGAATCTATTCGAGGGGTTCGGGGTGGTTTATATATAGAATAACAGATACGCGGGAGTGAGTTACAGGCTGGAATCTAATCGAGGGTTTCGGGGTGGTTTATATATAGAATAACAGATACCCGGGAGTGAGTTACAGACTGGAATCTAATCGAGGGGTTCGGGGTGGTTTATATATAGAATAACAGATACCCGGGAGTGAGTTCCAGACTGGAATCTAATCGAGGGGTTCAGGGTGGTTTATGGATAGAATAACAGATACCCGGGAGTGAGTTACAGACTGGAATCTAATCGAGGGGTTTGGGGTGGTTTATATATAGAATAACAGATACCCGGGAGTGAGTTACAGACTGGAATCTAATCGAGAGGTTCGGGGTGGTTTATATATACAATAACAGATACCCGGGAGTGAGTTACAGACCGGAATCTAATCGAGGGGTTCAGGGTGGTTTATATATAGAATAACAGATACGCGGGAGTGAGTTACAGACTGGAATCTAATCGAGGGGTTCGGGGAGGTTTATATATAGAATAACAGATACCCGGGTGTGAGTTACAGACTGGAATCTAATCGAGGGGTTCGGGGTGGTTTATATATAGAATAACAGATACCCGGGAGTGAGTTACAGATTGGAATCTAATCGAGGGGTTCGGGGTGGTTTATATATAGAATAACAGATACCTGGGAGTGAGTTACAGACTGGAATCTAATCGAGGGGTTCCGTGTGGTTTATATATAGAATAACAGATACCCGGGAGTGAGTTACTGACTGGAATCTAATCGAGGGGTTCGGGGTGGTTTATATATAGAATAACAGATACCCGGGAGTGAGTTACAGACTGGAATCTAATCGAGGGGTTTGGGATGGTTTATATATAGAATAACAGATACCCGGGAGTGAGTTACAGACTGGAATCTAATCGAGGGGTTCAGGGTGGTTTATATACAGAATAACAGATTCCCGGGAGTGAGTTACAGACTGGAATCTAATCGAGGGGTTCAGGGTGGTTTATATACAGAATAACAGATACCCGGGAGTGAGTTACAGACTGGAATCTAATCGAGGGGATCAGGGTGGTTTAGCACACTTGGCTAAATAGCTGGCTTTTGAAGCAGGGGAGAAAGTGCAAACTCCACACAGATAGTCACCGAGGCGGAATTGACCCTGGGTCCCTGGCACTGTGAGGCTGCGCTGCTAACCCACTGTGAGGCTGCACTGCTAACCCACTGTGAGGCTGCGCTGCTAACCCACTGTGAGGCTGCACTGCTAACCCACTGTGAGGCTGCACTGCTAACCCACTGTGAGGCTGCGCTGCTAACACACTGTGAGGCTGCGCTGCTAACCCACTGTGAGGCTGCACTGCTAACCCACTGTGAGGCTGCGCTGCTAACCCACTGTGAGGCTGCACTGCTAACCCACTGTGAGGCTGCGCTGCTAACCCACTGTGAGGCTGAACTGCTAACCCACTGTGAGGCTGCGCTGCTAACCCACTGTGAGGCTGCGCTGCTAACCCACTGTGAGGCTGAACTGCTAACCCACTGTGTGGCTGCGCTGCTAACCCACTGTGAGGCTGCACTGCTAACCCACTGTGAGGCTGCGATGCTAACCCACTGTGAGGCTGCACTGCTAACCCACTGTGAGGCTGCACTGCTAACCCACCGTGAGGCTGCACTGCTAACCCACTGTGAGGCTGCACTGCTAACCCACTGTGCTGCACTGCTAACCCACTGTGAGGCTGCACTGCTAATCCACTGTGAGGCTGCGATGCTAACCCACTGTGAGGCTGCGCTGCTAACCCACTGTGAGGCTGCACTGCTAACCCACTGTGAGGCTGCACTGCTAATCCACTGTGAGGCTGCACTGCTAACCCACTGTGAGGCTGCGATGCTAACCCACTGTGAGGCTGCACTGCTAACCCACTGTGAGGCTGCGCTGCTAACCCACTGTGAGGCTGCACTGCTAACCCACTGTGAGGCTGCACTGCTAACCCACTGTGAGGCTGCGCTGCTAACCCACTGTGAGGCTGCACTGCTAACCCACTGTGAGGCTGCACTGCTAACCCACTGTGCTGCGCTGCTAACCCACTGTGAGGCTGCACTGCTAACCCACTGTGAGGCTGCGCTGCTAACCCACTGTGAGGCTGCGCTGCTAACCCACTGTGAGGCTGCATTGCTAACCCACTGTGCTGCACTGCTAACCCACTGTGAGGCTGCATTGCTAACCCACTGTGCTGCGCTGCTAACCCACTGTGAGGCTGCGCTGCTAACCCACTGTGAGGCTGCACTGCTAACCCACTGTGAGGCTGCACTGCTAACCCACTGTGAGGCTGCACTGCTAACCCACTGTGAGGCTGCACTGCTAACCCACTGTGAGGCTGCGCTGCTAACCCACTGTAAGGCTGCACTGCTAACCAACTGTGAGGCTGCACTGCTAACCCACTGTGAGGCTGCGCTGCTAACCCACCGTGAGGATGCACTGCTAACACACTGTGAGGCTGCACTGCTAACCCACTGTGAGGCTGCGCTGCTAACCCACCGTGAGGCTGCACTGCTAACCCACTGTGAGGCTGCACTGCTAACCCACTGTGAGGCTGCACTGCTAATCCACTGTGCTGCACTGCTAACCCACCGTGAGGCTGCGCTGCTAACCCACTGTGCTGCGCTGCTAACCCACTGTGAGGCTGCGCTGCTAACCCACTGTGCTGCACTGCTAACCCACTGTGAGGCTGCACTGCTAACCCACTGTGAGGCTGCACTGCTAATCCACTGTGAGGCTGCACTGCTAATCCACTGTGAGGCTGCACTGCTAACCCACTGTGAGGCTGCACTGCTAATCCACTGTGAGGCTGCACTGCTAATCCACTGTGAGGCTGCACTGCTAACCCACTGTGCTGCACTGCTAACCCACTGTGAGGCTGCACTGCTAACCCACTGTGAGGCTGCACTGCTAACCCACTGTGAGGCTGCACTGCTAATCCACTGTGAGGCTGCACTGCTAACCCACTGTGAGGCTGCACTGCTAACCCACTGTGAGGCTGCACTGCTAATCCACTGTGAGGCTGCGCTGCTAACCCACTGTGAGGCTGCACTGCTAACCCACTGTGCTGCACTGCTAACCCACTGTGAGACTGCACTGCTAATCCACTGTGCTGCACTGCTAACCCACTGTGAGGCTGCGCTGCTAACCCACTGTGAGGCTGCACTGCTAATCCACTGTGAGGCTGCACTGCTAACCCACTGTGAGGCTGCACTGCTAACCCACTGTGAGGCTGCACTGCTAACCCACCGTGAGGCTGCACTGCTAAACCCACTGTGAGGCTGCACTGCTAACCCACTGTGAGGCTGCGCTGCTAACCCACTGTGAGGCTGCACTGCTAACCCACTGTGCTGCACTGCTAACCCACTGTGCTGCACTGCTAACCCACTGTGAGGCTGCACTGCTAACCCACTGTGAGGCTGCACTGCTAACCCACTGTGAGGCTGCACTGCTAACCCACTGTGAGGCTGCACTGCTAACCCACTGTGCTGCACTGCTAACCCACTGTGAGGCTGCACTGCTAATCCACTGTGCTGCACTGCTAACCCACTGTGAGGCTGCGCTGCTAACCCACTGTGAGGCTGCGCTGCTAACCCACTGTGAGGCTGCACTGCTAATCCACTGTGAGGCTGCACTGCTAACCCACTGTGAGGCTGCACTGCTAACCCACTGTGAGGCTGCACTGCTAACCCACTGTGAGGCTGCACTGCTAACCCACTGTGAGGCTGCACTGCTAACCCACTGTGCTGCACTGCTAACCCACTGTGCTGCACTGCTGACCCACTGTGAGGCTGCACTGCTAACCCACTGTGAGGCTGCGCTGCTAACCCACTGTGAGGCTGCACTGCTAACCCACTGTGAGGCTGCACTGCTAACCCACTGTGAGGCTGCACTGCTAACCCACTGTGAGGCTGCACTGCTAACCCACTGTGCTGCACTGCTAACCCACTGTGAGGCTGCACTGCTAACCCACTGTGCTGCACTGCTAACCCACTGTGAGGCTGCACTGCTAACACACTGTGCTGCACAGCTAACCCACTGTGCTGCACTGCTAACCCACTGTGCTGCACTGCTAACCCACTGTGTGGCTGCGCTGCTAACCCACCGTGAGGCTGCGCTGCTAACCCACTGTGCTGCACTGCTAACCCACTGTGAGGCTGCACTGCTAACCCACTGTGAGGCTGCACTGCTAACCCACTGTGAGGCTGCACTGCTAACCCACTGTGAGGCTGCACTGCTAATCCACTGTGCTGCACTGCTAACCCACCGTGAGGCTGCGCTGCTAACCCACTGTGCTGCGCTGCTAACCCACTGTGAGGCTGCGCTGCTAACCCACTGTGCTGCACTGCTAACCCACTGTGAGGCTGCACTGCTAACCCACTGTGAGGCTGCACTGCTAATCCACTGTGAGGCTGCACTGCTAATCCACTGTGAGGCTGCACTGCTAACCCACTGTGAGGCTGCACTGCTAATCCACTGTGAGGCTGCACTGCTAATCCACTGTGAGGCTGCACTGCTAACCCACTGTGCTGCACTGCTAACCCACTGTGAGGCTGCACTGCTAACCCACTGTGAGGCTGCACTGCTAACCCACTGTGAGGCTGCACTGCTAATCCACTGTGAGGCTGCACTGCTAACCCACTGTGAGGCTGCACTGCTAACCCACTGTGAGGCTGCACTGCTAATCCACTGTGAGGCTGCGCTGCTAACCCACTGTGAGGCTGCACTGCTAACCCACTGTGCTGCACTGCTAACCCACTGTGAGACTGCACTGCTAATCCACTGTGCTGCACTGCTAACCCACTGTGAGGCTGCGCTGCTAACCCACTGTGAGGCTGCACTGCTAATCCACTGTGAGGCTGCACTGCTAACCCACTGTGAGGCTGCACTGCTAACCCACTGTGAGGCTGCACTGCTAACCCACCGTGAGGCTGCACTGCTAAACCCACTGTGAGGCTGCACTGCTAACCCACTGTGAGGCTGCGCTGCTAACCCACTGTGAGGCTGCACTGCTAACCCACTGTGCTGCACTGCTAACCCACTGTGCTGCACTGCTAACCCACTGTGAGGCTGCACTGCTAACCCACTGTGAGGCTGCACTGCTAACCCACTGTGAGGCTGCACTGCTAACCCACTGTGAGGCTGCACTGCTAACCCACTGTGCTGCACTGCTAACCCACTGTGAGGCTGCACTGCTAATCCACTGTGCTGCACTGCTAACCCACTGTGAGGCTGCGCTGCTAACCCACTGTGAGGCTGCGCTGCTAACCCACTGTGAGGCTGCACTGCTAATCCACTGTGAGGCTGCACTGCTAACCCACTGTGAGGCTGCACTGCTAACCCACTGTGAGGCTGCACTGCTAACCCACTGTGAGGCTGCACTGCTAACCCACTGTGAGGCTGCACTGCTAACCCACTGTGCTGCACTGCTAACCCACTGTGCTGCACTGCTGACCCACTGTGAGGCTGCACTGCTAACCCACTGTGAGGCTGCGCTGCTAACCCACTGTGAGGCTGCACTGCTAACCCACTGTGAGGCTGCACTGCTAACCCACTGTGAGGCTGCACTGCTAACCCACTGTGAGGCTGCACTGCTAACCCACTGTGCTGCACTGCTAACCCACTGTGAGGCTGCACTGCTAACCCACTGTGCTGCACTGCTAACCCACTGTGAGGCTGCACTGCTAACACACTGTGCTGCACAGCTAACCCACTGTGCTGCACTGCTAACCCACTGTGCTGCACTGCTAACCCACTGTGTGGCTGCGCTGCTAACCCACCGTGAGGCTGCGCTGCTAACCCACTGTGCTGCACTGCTAACCCACTGTGAGGCTGCACTGCTAACCCACTGTGAGGCTGCACTGCTAACCCACTGTGAGGCTGCACTGCTAATCCACTGTGAGGCTGCACTGCTAACCCACTGTGAGGCTGCGCTGCTAACCCACTGTGAGGCTGCACTGCTAACCCACTGTGCTGCACTGCTAACCCACTGTGCTGCACTGCTAACCCACTGTGTGGCTGCGCTGCTAACCCACCGTGAGGCTGCGCTGCTAACCCACTGTGAGGCTGCACTGCTAACCCACTGTGAGGCTGCGCTGCTAACCCACTGTGAGGCTGCACTGCTCACCCACTGTGAGGCTGCACTGCTAACCCACTGTGAGGCTGCACTGCTAACCCACTGTGAGGCTGCACTGCTAACCCACTGTGAGGCTGCGCTGCTAACCCACTGTGAGGCTGCACTGCTAACCCACTGTGAGGCTGCACTGCTAACCCACTGTGAGGCTGCACTGCTAACCCACTGTGAGGCTGCGCTGCTAACCCACTGTGAGGCTGCACTGCTAACCCACTGTGAGGCTGCACTGCTAACCCACTGTGAGGCTGCACTGCTGACCCACTGTGAGGCTGCACTGCTAACCCACTGTGAGTCTGCGCTGCTAACCCACTGTGCTGCACTGCTAACCCACTGTGAGGCTGCACTGCTAACCCACTGTGAGGCTGCGCTGCTAATCCACTGTGCTGCACTGCTAACCCACCGTGAGGCTGCACTGCTAACCCACTGTGAGGCTGCGCTGCTAATCCACTGTGCTGCACTGCTAACCCACCGTGAGGCTGCACTGCTAACCCACTGTGAGGCTGTGCTGCTAACCCACTGTGAGGCTGCACTGCTAACCCACTGTGAGGCTGCACTGCTAACCCACTGTGAGGCTGCGCTGCTAATCCACTGTGCTGCACTGCTAACCCACCGTGAGGCTGCACTGCTAACCCACTGTGAGGCTGCGCTGCTAATCCACTGTGCTGCACTGCTAACCCACTGTGAGGCTGCACTGCTAACCCACCGTGAGGCTGCGCTGCTAACCCACTGCGAGGCTGCACTGCTAACCCACTGTGAGGCTGCACTGCTAACCCACTGTCAGGCTGCGCTGCTAGCCCACTGTGAGGCTGCACTGCTAACCCACTGTGAGGCTGCACTGCTAACCCACTGTGAGGCTGCACTGCTAACCCACTGTCAGGCTGCGCTGCTAACCCACTGTGAGGCTGCACTGCTAACCCACTGTGAGGCTGCACTGCTAACCCACTGTGAAGCTGCACTGCTAACCCACTGTGAGGCTGCACTGCTAACCCACTGTGAGGCTGCACTGCTAACCCACCGTGAGGCTGCGCTGCTAACCCACTGCGAGGCTGCACTGCTAACCCACTGTGAGGCTGCACTGCTAACCCACTGTGAGGCTGCACTGCTAACCCACTGTGCTGCACTGCTAACCCACTGTGAGGCTGCGCTGCTAACCCACCGTGAGGCTGCGCTGCTAACCCACTGTGAGGCTGCGCTGCTAACCCACTGTAAGGCTGCACTGCTAACCCACTGTGAGGCTGCACTGCTAACCCACTGTGCTGCACTGCTAACCCACTGTGAGGCTGCACTGCTAACCCACTGTGCTGCACTGCTAACCCACTGTGAGGCTGCACTGCTAACCCACTGTGAGGCTGCACTGCTAACCCACTGTGCTGCGCTGCTAACCCACTGTGAGGCTGCACAGCTAACCCACTGTGCTGCACTGCTAACCCACTGTGAGGCTGCACTGCTAACCCACTGTGAGGCTGCACTGCTAACCCACTGTGCTGCACTGCTAACCCACTGTGAGGCTGCACTGCTAACCCACTGTGAGGCTGCACTGCTAACCCACTGTGAGGCTGCACTGCTAACCCACTGTGAGGCTGCACTGCTAACCCACTGTGAGGCTGCACAGCTAACCCACTGTGCTGCACTGCTAACCCACTGTGAGGCTGCACTGCTAACCCACTGTGAGGCTGCACTGCTAACCCACTGTGCTGCACTGCTAACCCACTGTGAGGCTGCACTGCTAACCCACTGTGAGGCTGCACTGCTAACCCACTGTGAGGCTGCACTGCTAACCCACTTTGAGGCTGCACTGCTAACCCACTGTGAGGCTGCACTGCTAACCCACTGTGAGGCTGCACTGCTAACCCACCGTGAGGCTGCGCTGCTAACCCACTGTGAGGCTGCACTGCTAACCCACTGTGAAGCTGCACTGCTAACCCACTGTGAGGCTGCACTGCTAACCCACTGTGAGGCTGCGCTGCTAACCCACTGTGAGGCTGCACTGCTAACCCACTGTGAGGCTGCACTGCTAACCCACCGTGAGGCTGCGCTGCTAACCCACTGCGAGGCTGCACTGCTAACCCACTGTGAGGCTGCACTGCTAACCCACTGTGAGGCTGCACTGCTAACCCACTGTGAGGCTGCGCTGCTAACCCACCGTGAGGCTGCGCTGCTAACCCACTGTGAGGCTGCGCTGCTAACCCACTGTGAGGCTGCACTGCTAACCCACTGTGAGGCTGCACTGCTAACCCACTGTGAGGCTGCACTGCTAACCCACTGTGCTGCGCTGCTAACCCACTGTGAGGCTGCACTGCTAACCCACTGTGAGGCTGCGCTGCTAACCCACCGTGAGGCTGCGCTGCTAACCCACTGTGAGGCTGCAATGCTAACCCACTGTGAGGCTTCACTGCTAACCCACTGTGAGGCTGCGCTGCTAACCCACTGTGAGGCTGCACTGCTAACCCACTGTGAGGCTGCACAGCTAACCCACTGTGAGGCTGCACTGCTAACCCACTGTGAGGCTGCACTGCTAACCCACTGTGAGGCTGCACTGCTAACCCACTGTGCTGCACTGCTAACCCACTGTGAGGCTGCACTGCTAACCCACTGTGAGGCTGCACTGCTAACCCACTGTGAGGCTGCACTGCTAACCCACTGTGCTGCACTGCTAACCCACTGTGAGGCTGCACTGCTAACCCACTGTGAGGCTGCGCTGCTAACCCACCGTGAGGCTGCACTGCTAACCCACTGTGAGGCTGCACTGCTAACCCACTGTGAGGCTGCGCTGCTAACCCACTGTGAGGCTTCGCTGCTAACCCACTGTGCTGCACTGCTAAACCACTGTGCTGCACTGCTAACCCACTGTGAGGCTGCACTGCTAACCCACTGTGAGGCTGCACTGCTAACCCACTGTGAGGCTGCACTGCTAACCCACTGTGAGGCTGCACTGCTAACCCACTGTGAGGCTGCGCTGCTAACCCACTGTGAGGCTGTGCTGCTAACCCACTGTGAGGCTGCGCTGCTAACCCACTGTGAGGCTGCACTGCTAACCCACTGTGAGGCTGCGCTGCTAACCCACTGTGAGGCTGCACTGCTAACCCACTGTGAGGCTGCACTGCTAACCCACTGTGAGGCTGCACTGCTAACCCACTGTGCTGCTCTGCTAACCCACTGTGCTGCACTGCTAACCCACTGTGAGGCTGCACTGCTAACCCACCTTGAGGCTGCACTGCTAACCCACAGTGCTGCACTGCTAACACACTGTGAGGCTGCACTGCTAACCCACTGTGAGGCTGCACTGCTAACCCACTGTGAGGCTGCACTGCTAACCCACTGTGAGGCTGCACTGCTAACCCACTGTGAGGCTGCCCTGCTAACCCACTGTGAGGCTGCACTGCTAACCCACTGTGAGGCTGCACTGCTAACCCACTGTGAGGCTGCACTGCTAACCCACTGTGAGGCTGCACTGCTCACCCACTGTGAGGCTGTGCTGCTAACCCACTGTGAGGCTGCGCTGCTAACCCACTGTGAGGCTGTACTGCTAACCCACTGTGAGGCTGCACTGCTAACCCACTGTGAGGCTGCACTGCTAACCCACTGTGAGGCTGCACTGCTAACCCACTGTGAGGCTGCACTGCTAACCCACTGTGAGGCTGCACTGCTAACCCACTGTGAGGCTGCACTGCTAACCCACTGTGAGGCTGCACTGCTAACCCACTGTGAGGCTGTGCTGCTAACCCACTGTGAGGCTGCACTGCTAACCCACTGTGGGGCTGCACTGCTAACCCACTGTGCTGCACTGCTAACCCACTGTGAGGCTGAACTGCTAACCCACTGTGAGGCTGCGCTGCTAACCCACTGTGAGGCTGCGCTGCTAACCCACTGTGAGGCTGCGCTGCTAACCCACTGTGAGGCTGCACTGCTAACCCACTGTGAGGCTGCACTGCTAACCCACTGTGAGGCTGCACTGCTAACCCACTGTGCTGCACTGCTAACCCACTGTGAGGCTGCACTGCTAACCCACTGTGAGGCTGCGCTGCTAACCCACTGTGAGGCTGCACTGCTAACCCACTGTGAGGGTGCACTGCTAACCCACTGTGAGGCTGCACTGCTAACCCACTGTGAGGCTGCGCTGCTAAGCCACTGTGAGGCTGCACTGCTAACCCACTGTGAGGCTGCACTGCTAACCCACTGTGAGGCTGCAGTGCTAACACACTGTGAGGCTGCACTGCTAACCCACTGTGAGGCTGCGCTGCTAACCCACTGTGAGGCTGCACTGCTAACCCACTGTGCTGCACTGCTAACCCACTGTGAGGCTGCACTGCTAACCCACTGTGAGGCTGCGCTGCTAACCCACTGTGAGGCTGCACTGCTAACCCACTGTGAGGCTGCACTGCTAACCCACTGTGCTGCACTGCTAACCTACTGTGAGGCTGCACTGCTACCCCACTGTGAGGCTGCACTGCTAACCCACTGTGAGGCTGCACTGCTAACCCACTGTGAGGCTGCACTGCTAACCCACTGTGAGGCTGCACTGCTAACCCACTGTGAGGCTGCACTGCTAACCCACTGTGAGGCTGCACTGCTAACCCACTGTGAGGCTGCGCTGCTAAACCACTGTGAGGCTGCACTGCTAACCCACTGTGAGGCTGCACTGCTAACCCACTGTGAGGCTGCACTGCTCACCCACTGTGAGGCTGCGCTGCTAACCCACTGTGAGGCTGCACTGCTAATCCACAGTGCTGCACTGCTAACACACTGTGAGGCTGCACTGCTAACCCACTGTGAGGCTGCGCTGCTAAGCCACTGTGAGGCTGCACTGCTAACCCACTGTGCTGCACTGCTAACCCACTGTGAGGCTGCACTGCTAACCCACTGTGCTGCACTGCTAACCCACTGTGAGGCTGCACTGCTAACCCACTGTGAGGCTGCGCTGCTAACCCACTGTGAGGCTGCACTGCTAACCCACTATGAGGCTGCACTGCTAACCCACTGTGAGGCTGCACTGCTAACCCACAGTGCTGCACTGCTGACACACTGTGAGGCTGCACTGCTAACCCACTGTGAGGCTGCGCTGCTAACCCACTGTGAGGCTGCACTGCTAACCTACTGTGCTGCACTGCTAACCCACTGTGAGGCTGCACTGCTAACCCACTGTGCTGCACTGCTAACCCACTGCGAGGCTGCACTGCTAACCCACTGTGAGGCTGCACTGCTAACCCACTGCGAGGCTGAACTGCTAACCCACTGTGAGGCTGCGCTGCTAACCCACTGTGAGGCTGCACTGCTAACCCACTGTGCTGCACTGCTAACCCACTGTGAGGCTGCACTGCTAACCCACTGTGAGGCTGTGCTGCTAAACCACTGTGAGGCTGCACTGCTAACCCACTGCGAGGCTGCACTGCTAACCCACTGTGAGGCTGCACTGCTAACCCACTGTGAGGCTGCGCTGCTAACCCACTGTGAGGCTGCAATGCTAACCCACTGTGAGGCTGCGCTGCTAACCCACTGTGAGGCTGCACTGCTAACCCACTGTGAGGCTGCACTGCTAACCCACTGTGAGGCTAAACTGCTAACCCACTGTGAGGCTGCACTGCTAACCTTCCGTGAGGCTGTGCTGCTAACCCACTGTGAGGCTGCACTGCTAACCCACTGTGAGGCTGCACTGCTAACCCACTGTGAGGCTGCACTGCTAAACCACTGCGAGGCTGCACTGCTAACCCACTGTGAGGCTGCACTGCTAACCCACTGTGAGGCTGCACTGCTAACCCACTGTGAGGCTGCACTGCTAACCCACTGTGAGGCTGCACTGCTAACCCACTGTGAGGCTGTGCTGCTAAACCACTGTGAGGCTGCACTGCTAACCCACTGTGAGGCGGCGCTGCTAACCCACTGTGAGGCTGCACTGCTAACCCACTGTGAGGCTGCGCTGCTAACCCACTGTGAGGCTGCACTGCTAACCCACTGTGAGGCTGCACTGCTAACCCACTGTGAGGCTGCACTGCTAACCCACTGTGAGGCTGCACTGCTAACCCACTGTGAGGCTGCACTGCTAACCCACTGTGCTGCGCTGCTAACCCACTGTGAGGCTGCGCTGCTAACCCACTGTGCTGCACTGCTAACCCACTGTGAGGCTGCACTGCTAACCCACTGTGCTGCACTGCTAACCCACTGTGAGGCTGCACTGCTAACCCACTGTGCTGCGCTGCTAACCCACCGTGAGGCTGCACTGCTAACCCACTGTGAGGCTGCACTGCTAACCCACTGTGAGGCTGCACTGCTAACCCACTGTGCTGCGCTGCTAACCCACCGTGAGGCTGCACTGCTAACCCACTGTGAGGCTGCACTGCTAACCCACTGTGAGGCTGCACTGCTAACCCACTGTGCTGCGCTGCTAACCCACCGTGAGGCTGCACTGCTAACCCACTGTGAGGCTGCACTGCTAACCCACTGTGAGGCTGCGCTGCTAACCCACTGTGAGGCTGCACTGCTAACCCACCGTGAGGCTGCACTGCTAACCCACTGTGAGGCTGCACTGCTAACCCACTGTGCTGCGCTGCTAACCCACCGTGAGGCTGCACTGCTAACCCACTGTGAGGCAGCACTGCTAACCCACTGTGAGGCTGCTCTGCTAACCCACTGTGAGGCTGCATTGCTAACCCACTGTGAGGCTGTACTGCTAACCCACTGTGCTGCACTGCTAACCCACTGTGAGGCTGCACTGCTAACCCACTGTGCTGCACTGCTAACCCACTGTGAGGCTGCCCTGCTAACCCACTGTGAGGCTGCACTGCTAACCCACTGTGAGGCTGCACTGCTAACCCACTGTGAGGCTGCACTGCTAACCCACTGTGCTGCACTGCTAACCCACTGTGAGGCTGCACTGCTAACCCACTGTGCTGCACTGCTAACCCACTGTGAGGCTGCGCTGCTAACCCACTGTGCTGCACTGCTAACCCACTGTGAGGCTGCACTGCTAACCCACCGTGAGGCTGCACTGCTAACCCACTGTGAGGCTGCGCTGCTAACCCACTGTGAGGCTGCGCTGCTAACCCACTGTGAGGCTGCGCTGCTAACCCACTGTGAGGCTGCACTGCTAACCCACTGTGAGGCTGCACTGCTAACCCACCGTGAGACTGCACTGCTCACCCACTGTGAGGCTGCACTGCTAACCCACTGTGCTGCACTGCTAACCCACTGTGCTGCACTGCTAACCCACTGTGAGGCTGCGCTGCTAACCCACTGTGTGGCTGCGCTGCTAACCCACCGTGAGGCTGCGCTGCTAACCCACTGTGAGGCTGCACTGCTAACCCACTGTGCTGCACTGCTAACCCACTGTGCTGCGCTGCTAATCCACTGTGAGGCTGCACTGCTAACCCACTGTGAGGCTGCACTGCTAACCCACTGTGAAGGCTGCACTGCTAACCCACTGTGCTGCACTGCTAACCCACTGTGAGGCTGCACTGCTAACTCACTGTGCTGCGCTGCTAACCCACCGTGTGGCTGCACTGCTAACCCACTGTGCTGCACTGCTAACCCACTGTGAGGCTGCGCTGCTAACCCACTGTGAGGCTGCGCTGCTAACCCACTGTGAGGCTGCACTGCTAACCCACTGTGAGGCTGCACTGCTAACCCACTGTGCTGCACTGCTAACCCACTGTGAGGCTGCGCTGCTAATCCACTTTGAGGCTGAGCTGCTAACCCACTGTGAGGCTGCACTGCTAACCCACTGTGAGGCTGCACTGCTAACCCACTGTGAGGCTGCTCTGCTAACCCACTGTGAGGCTGCACTGCTAACCCACTGTGAGGCTGCGCTGCTAACCCACCGTGAGGCTGCGCTGCTAACCCACTGTGAGGCTGCTCTGCTAACCCACTGTGAGGCTGCACTGCTAACCCACTGTGAGGCTGCACTGCTAACCCACTGTGAGGCTGCGCTGCTAACCCACCGTGAGGCTGCACTGCTAACCCACTGTGCTGCGCTGCTAATCCACTGTGAGGCTGCACTGCTAACCCACTGTGCTGCGCTGCTAATCCACTGTGAGGCTGCACTGCTAACCCACTGTGCTGTAACTGCTAACCCACTGTGCTGTAACTGCTAACCCACTGTGCTGTAACTGCTAACCCACTGTGAGGCTGCACTGCTAACCCACTGTGCTGTAACTGCTAACCCACTGTGAGGCTGCGCTGCTAACCCACTGTGAGGCTGCACTGCTAACCCACTGTGAGGCTGCGCTGCTAACCCACTGTGAGGCTGCACTGCTAACCCACTGTGAGGCTGCACTGCTAACCCACTGTGCTGCACTGCTATCCCACTGTGAGGCTGCACTGCTAACCCACTGTGCTGCACTGCTAACCCACTGTGAGGCTGCGCTGCTAACCCACTGTGAGGCTGCGCTGCTAACCCACTGTGAGGCTGCACTGCTAACCCACTGTGAGGGTGCACTGCTAACCCACTGTGAGGCTGCACTGCTAACCCACTGTGAGGCTGCACTGCTAACCCACTGTGAGGCTGCACTGCTAACCCACTGTGAGGCTGCACTGCTAACCCACTGTGCTGCGCTGCTAATCCACTGTGCTGCACTGCTAACCCACTGTGAGGCTGCGCTGCTAACCCACTGTGCTGCACTGCTAACCCACTGTGAGGCTGCACTGCTAACCCACCGTGAGGCTGCGCTGCTAACCCACTGTGAGGCTGCGCTGCTAACCCACTGTGCTGCACTGCTAACCCACTGTGAGGCTGCACTGCTAACCCACTGTGAGGCTGCACTGCTAACCCACCGTGAGGCTGCGCTGCTAACCCACTGCGAGGCTGCACTGCTAACCCACTGTCAGGCTGCGCTGCTAGACCACTGTGAGGCTGCGCTGCTAACCCACTGTGAGGCTGCACTGCTAACCCACTGTGAGGCTGCACTGCTAACCCACTGTCAGGCTGCGCTGCTAGCCCACTGTGAGGCTGCACTGCTAACCCACCGTGAGGCTGCGCTGCTAACCCACTGCGAGGCTGCACTGCTAACCCACTGTCAGGCTGCGCTGCTAGACCACTGTGAGGCTGCGCTGCTAACCCACTGTGAGGCTGCACTGCTAACCCACTGTGAGGCTGCACTGCTAACCCACTGTCAGGCTGCGCTGCTAGCCCACTGTGAGGCTGCACTGCTAACCCACTGTGAGGCTGCACTGCTCACCCACTGTGAGGCTGCACTGCTAACCCACTGTGAGGCTGCACTGCTAACCCACTGTGAGGCTGCACTGCTAACCCACTGTGAGGCTGCACTGCTAACCCACTGTGAGGCTGCACTGCTAACCCACTGTGAGGCTGCGCTGCTAACCCACTGTGAGGCTGCACTGCTAACCCACCGTGAGGCTGCGCTGCTAACCCACTGTGAGGCTGCGCTGCTAACCCACTGTGAGGCTGCACTGCTAACCCACTGTGAGGCTGCACTGCTAACCCACTGTGAGGCTGCACTGCTAACCCACTGTGCTGCGCTGCTAACCCACTGTGAGGCTGCACTGCTAACCCACTGTGAGGCTGCGCTGCTAACCCACTGTGCTGCACTGCTAACCCACTGTGAGGCTGCACTGCTAACCCACTGTGCTGCACTGCTACCCCACTGTGCTGCACTGCTAACCCACTGTGAGGCTGCACTGCTCACCCACTGTGAGGCTGCACTGCTAACCCACTGTGAGGCTGCGCTGCTAACCCACTGTGAGGCTGCACTGCTAACCCACTGTGAGGCTGCACAGCTAACCCACTGTGCTGCACTGCTAACCCACTGTGAGGCTGCACTGCTAACCCACTGTGCTGCACTGCTAACCCACTGTGAGGCTGCACTGCTAACCCACTGTGAGGCTGCGCTGCTAACCCACTGCGAGGCTGCGCTGCTAACCCACTGTGAGACTGCGCTGCTAACCCACTGTGAGGCTGCGCTGCTAACCCACTGTGAGGCTGCGCTGCTAACCCACTGTGAGGCTGCACTGCTAACCCACTGTGCTGCACTGCTAACCCACTGTGAGGCTGCACTGCTAACCCACTGTGCTGCACTGCTAACCCACTGTGAGGCTGCACTGCTAACCCACTGTGAGGCTGCACTGCTAACCCACTGTGAGGCTGCACTGCTAACCCACTGTGAGGCTGCACTGCTAACCCACTGTGAGGCTGCGCTGCTAACCCACTGTGAGGCTGCACTGCTAACACACTGAGAGGCTGCACTGCTAACCCACTGTGAGGCTGCAATGCTAACCCACTGTGAGGCTGCACTGCTAACCCACTGTGAGGCTGCGCTGCTAACCCACTGTGAGGCTGCACTGCTAACCCACTGTGAGGCTGCACTGCTAACCCACTGTGCTGCACTGCTAACCCACTGTGAGGCTGCACTGCTAACCCACTGTGAGGCTGCACTGCTAACCCACTGTGAGGCTGCGCTGCTAACCCACTGTGAGGCTGCGCTGCTAACCCACTGTGAGGCTGCACTGCTAACCCACTGTGAGGCTGCGCTGCTAACCCACTGTGAGGCTGCACTGCTAACCCACTGTGAGGCTGTGCTGCTAACCCACTGTGAGGCTGCGCTGCTAACCCACTGTGCTGCACTGCTAACCCACTGTGAGGCTGCGCTGCTAACCCACTGTGCTGCACTGCTAACCCACTGTGAGGCTGCACTGCTAACCCACTGTGAGGCTGCGCTGCTAACCCTCTGCGAGGCTGTGCTGCTAACCCACTGTGAGGCTGCACTGCTAACCCACTGTGAGGCTGCATTGCTAACCCACCGTGAGGCTGCACTGCTAACCCACTGTGAGGCTGCACTGCTAACCCACTGTGCTGCACTGCTAACCCACTGTGAGGCTGCACTGCTAACCCACTGCGAGGCTGCGCTGCTAACCCACTGTGAGACTGCGCTGCTAACCCACTGTGAGGCTGCGCTGCTAACCCACTGTGAGGCTGCGCTGCTAACCCACTGTGAGGCTGCACTGCTAACCCACTGTGCTGCACTGCTAACCCACTGTGAGGCTGCACTGCTAACCCACTGTGCTGCACTGCTAACCCACTGTGAGGCTGCACTGCTAACCCACTGTGAGGCTGCACTGCTAACCCACTGTGAGGCTGCACTGCTAACCCACTGTGAGGCTGCACTGCTAACCCACTGTGAGGCTGCACTGCTAACCCACTGTGAGGCTGCACTGCTAACCCACTGTGAGGCTGCACTGCTAACCCACTGTGCTGCACTGCTAACCCACTGTGAGGCTGCACTGCTAACCCACTGTGAGGCTGCGCTGCTAACCCACTGTGAGGCTGCACTGCTAACCCACTGTGCTGCACTGCTAACCCACTGTGAGGCTGCATTGCTAACCCACTGTGAGGCTGCCCTGCTAACCCACTGTGAGGCTGCACTGCTAACCCACTGTGAGGCTGCACTGCTAACCCACTGTGAGGCTGCACTGCTAACCCACTGTGAGGCTGCACTGCTAACCCACTGTGAGGCTGCACTGCTCACCCACTGTGAGGCTGCACTGCTAACCCACTGTGAGGCTGCACTGCTAACCCACTGTGAGGCTGCACTGCTAACCCACTGTGAGGCTGCGCTGCTAACCCACTTTGAGGCTGCACTGCTAACCCACTGTGAGGCTGCACTGCTAACCCACTGTGAGGCTGCGCTGCTAACCCACTGTGAGGCTGCACTGCTCACCCACTGTGAGGCTGCACTGCTAACCCACTGTGAGGCTGCACTGCTAACCCACTGTGAGGCTGCACTGCTCACCCACTGTGAGGCTGCACTGCTAACCCACTGTGAGGCTGCACTGCTAACCCACTGTGCTGCACTGCTAACCCACTGTGAGGCTGCGCTGCTAACCCACTGTGAGGCTGCACTGCTAACCCACTGTGAGGCTGCGCTGCTAACCCACTGTGAGGCTGCACTGCTCACCCACTGTGAGGCTGCACTGCTAACCCACTGTGAGGCTGCACTGCTAACCCACTGTGCTGCACTGCTAACCCACTGTGAGGCTGCATTGCTAACCCACTGTGCTGCGCTGCTAACCCACCGTGAGGCTGCGCTGCTAACCCACTGTGCTGCACTGCTAACCCACTGTGCTGCACTGCTAACCCACTGTGCTGCACTGCTAACCCACTGTGCTGCACTGCTAACCCACTGTGCTGCACTGCTAACCCACTGTGAGGCTGCACTGCTAACCCACTGTGAGGCTGCCCTGCTAACCCACTGTGCTGCACTGCTAACCCACTGTGAGGCTGCGCTGCTAACCCACTGTGCTGCACTGCTAACCCACTGTGAGGCTGCACTGCTAACCCACTGTGAGGCTGCACTGCTAACCCACTGTGAGGCTGCACTGCTAACCCACTGTGAGGCTGCACTGCTAACCCACTGTGAGGCAGCGCTGCTAACCCACTGTGCTGCACTGCTAACACACTGTGCTGCACTGTTAACCCACTGTGAGGCTGCACTGCTAACCCACTGTGAGGCTGCACTGCTAACCCACTGTGAGGCTGCACTGCTAACCCACTGTGCTGCGCTGCTAACCCACTGTGAGGCTGCACTGCTAACCCACTGTGCTGCACTGCTAACCCACTGTGAGGCTGCGCTGCTAACCCACTGTGAGGCTGCACTGCTAACCCACTGTGCTGCACTGCCCACCCACTGTGAGGCTGCACTGCTAACCCACTGTGAGGCTGCGCTGCTAACCCACTGTGAGGCTGCGCTGCTAACCCACTGTGAGGCTGCACTGCTAACCCACTGTGAGGCTGCACTGCTAACCCACTGTGAGGCTGCACTGCTCACCCACTGTGAGGCTGCACTGCTAACCCACTGTGCTGCACTGCTAACCCACTGTGAGGCTGCACTGCTAACCCACTGTGCTGCACTGCTAACCCACTGTGAGGCTGCACTGTTAACCCACTGTGAGGCTGCACTGCTAACCCACTGTGAGGCTGCACTGCTCACCCACTGTGAGGCTGCATTGCTAACCCACTGTGCTGCACTGCTAACCCACTGTGAGGCTGCACTGCTAACCCACTGTGAGGCTGCACTGCTAACCCACTGTGAGGCAGCACTGCTAACCCACTGTGAGGCTGCACTGCTAACCCACTGTGAGGCTGCATTGCTAACCCACTGTGAGGCTGCATTGCTAACCCACTGTGCTGCACTGCTAACCCACTGTGAGGCTGCACTGCTAACCCACTGTGAGGCTGCACTGCTAACCCACTGTGCTGCACTGCTAACCCACTGTGAGGCTGCATTGCTAACCCACTGTGAGGCTGCACTGCTAACCCACTGTGAGGCTGCACTGCTAACCCACTGTGAGGCTGCACTGCTAAACCACTGTGAGGCTGCATTGCTAACCCACTGTGCTGCACTGCTAACCCACTGTGAGGCTGCACTGCTAACCCACTGTGAGGCTGCACTGCTCACCCACTGTGAGGCTGCACTGCTAACCCACTGTGAGGCTGCACTGCTAACCCACTGTGAGGCTGCACTGCTAACCCACTGTGCTGCACTGCTAACCCACTGTGAGGCTGCACTGCTAACCCACTGTGAGGCTGCACTGCTAACCCACTGTGCTGCACTGCTAACCCACTGTGAGGCTGCCCTGCTAACCCACTGTGAGACTGCCCTGCTAACCCACTGTGCTGCACTGCTAACCCACTGTGAGGCTGCACTGCTAACCCACTGTGAGGCTGCAATGCTAACCCACTGTGAGGCTGCACTGCTAACCCAATGTGAGGCTGCATTGCTAACCCACTGTGAGGCTGCACTGCTAACCCACTGTGAGGCTGCACTGCTAACCCACTGTGAGGCTGCATTGCTAACCCACTGTGAGGCTGCGCTGCTAACCCACTGTGAGGCTGCGCTGCTAACCCACTGTGAGGCTGCATTGCTAACCCACTGTGCTGCACTGCTCACCCACTGTGAGGCTGCACTGCTAACCCACTGTGAGGCTGCACTGCTAACCCACTGTGCTGCACTGCTAACCCACTGTGAGGCTGCCCTGCTAACCCACTGTGCTGCACTGCTAACCCACTGTGAGGCTGCACTGCTAACCCACTGTGAGGCTGCAATACTAACCCACTGTGAGGCTGCACTGCTAACCCACTGTGAGGCTGCACTGCTAACCCACTGTGAGGCTGCGCTGCTAACCCACTGTGCTGCACTGCTAACCCACTGTGCTGCACTGCTAACCCACTGTGAGGCTGCACTGCTAACCCACTTTGAGACTGCACTGCTAACCCACTGTGAGGCTGCAATGCTAACCCACTGTGAGGCTGCGCTGCTAACCCACCGTGAGGCTGCACTGCTAACCCACTGTGAGACTGCACTGCTAACCCACTGTGAGGCTGCACTGCTAACCCACTGTGAGGCTGCGCTGCTAACCCACTGTGAGGCTGCGCTGCTAACCCACTGTGAGGCTGCACTGCTAACCCACTGTGAGGCTGCACTGCTAACCCACTGTGCTGCACTGCTAACCCACTGTGAGGCTGCACTGCTAACCCACTGTGCTGCACTGCTAACCCACTGTGAGGCTGCACTGCTAACCCACTGTGAGGCTGCACTGCTAACCCACTGTGAGGCTGCGCTGCTAACCCACTGTGAGGCTGCACTGCTAACCCACTGTGAGGCTGCACTGCTAACCCACTGTGAGGCTGCACTGCTAACCCACTGTGAGGCTGCACTGCTAACCCACTGTGCTGCACTGCTAACCCACTGTGAGGCTGCACTGCTAACCCACTGTGCTGCACTGCTAACCCACTGTGAGGCTGCACTGCTAACCCACTGTGAGGCTGCACTGCTAACCCACTGTGAGGCTGCGCTGCTAACCCACTGTGAGGCTGCACTGCTAACCCACTGTGAGGCTGCACTGCTAACCCACTGTGAGGCTGCACTGCTCACCCACTGTGAGGCTGCACTGCTAACCCACTGTGAGGCTGCACTGCGTACCCACTGTGAGGCTGCACTGCTAACCCACTGTGAGGCTGCGCTGCTAACCCACTGTGAGGCTGCACTGCTAACCCACTGTGAGGCTGCACTGCTAACCCACTGTGAGGCTGCACTGCTAACCCACTGTGCTGCGCTGCTAACCCACTGTGAGGCTGCACTGCTCACCCACTGTGAGGCTGCACTGCTCACCCACTGTGAGGCTGCACTGCTAACCCACTGTGAGGCTGCACTGCTAACCCACTGTGAGGCTGCACTGCTCACCCACTGTGAGGCTGCACTGCTAACCCACTGTGAGGCTGCACTGCTAACCAACTGTGCTGCACTGCTAACCCACTGTGAGGCTGCGCTGCTAACCCACTGTGAGGCTGCACTGCTAACCCACTGTGAGGCTGCGCTGCTAACCCACTGTGAGGCTGCACTGCTCACCCACTGTGAGGCTGCACTGCTAACCCACTGTGAGGCTGCACTGCTAACCCACTGTGCTGCACTGCTAACCCACTGTGAGGCTGCACTGCTAACCCACTGTGCTGCGCTGCTAACCCACCGTGAGGCTGCGCTGCTAACCCACTGTGCTGCACTGCTAACCCACTGTGCTGCACTGCTAACCCACTGTGCTGCACTGCTAACCCACTGTGCTGCACTGCTAACCCACTGTGCTGCACTGCTAACCCACTGTGAGGCTGCACTGCTAACCCACTGTGAGGCTGCACTGCTAACCCACTGTGAGGCTGCACTGCTAACCCACTGTGAGGCTGCACTGCTAACCCACTGTGAGGCTGCGCTGCTAACCCACTGTGCTGCACTGCTAACACACTGTGCTGCACTGCTAACCCACTGTGAGGCTGCACTGCTAACCCACTGTGAGGCTGCACTGCTAACCCACTGTGAGGCTGCACTGCTAACCCACTGTGAGGCTGCACTGCTAACCCACTGTGCTGCACTGCTAACCCACTGTGAGGCTGTGCTGCTAACCCACTGTGCTGCGCTGCTAACCCACTGTGAGGCTGCACTGCTAACCCACTGTGCTGCACTGCTCACCCACTCTGAGGCTGCACTGCTAACCCACTGTGAGGCTGCGCTGCTAACCCACTGTGAGGCTGCGCTGCTAACCCACTGTGAGGCTGCACTGCTAACCCACTGTGAGGCTGCACTGCTAACCCACTGTGAGGCTGCACTGCTCACCCACTGTGAGGCTGCACTGCTAAACCACTGTGCTGCACTGCTAACCCACTGTGAGGCTGCACTGCTAACCCACTGTGCTGCACTGCTAACCCACTGTGAGGCTGCACTGCTAACCCACTGTGAGGCTGCACTGCTAACCCACTGTGAGGCTGCACTGCTAACCCACTGTGAGGCTGCACTGCTAACCCACTGTGAGGCTGCACTGCTAACCCACTGTGAGGCTGCACTGCTAACCCACTGTGCTGCACTGCTAACCCACTGTGAGGCTGCACTGCTAACCCACTGTGCTGCACTGCTAACCCACTGTGCTGCACTGCTAACCCACTGTGAGGCTGCACTGCTAACCCACTGTGAGGCTGCACTGCTAACCCACTGTGAGGCAGCACTGCTAACCCACTGTGAGGCTGCACTGCTAACCCACTGTGAGGCTGCATTGCTAACCCACTGTGAGGCTGCACTGCTAACCCACTGTGAGGCTGCATTGCTAACCCACTGTGCTGCACTGCTAACCCACTGTGAGGCTGCACTGCTAACCCACTGTGAGGCTGCACTGCTAACCCACTGTGCTGCACTGCTAACCAACTGTGAGGCTGCATTGCTAACCCACTGTGAGGCTGCACTGCTAACCCACTGTGAGGCTGCATTGCTAACCCACTGTGCTGCACTGCTAACCCACTGTGAGGCTGCACTGCTAACCCACTGTGAGGCTGCACTGCTAACCCACTGTGAGGCTGCGCTGCTAACCCACCGTGAGGCTGCACTGCTAACCCACTGTGAGACTGCACTGCTAACCCACTGTGAGGCTGCACTGCTAACCCACTGTGAGGCTGCGCTGCTAACCCACTGTGAGGCTGCGCTGCTAACCCACTGTGAGGCTGCACTGCTAACCCACTGTGAGGCTGCACTGCTAACCCACTGTGAGGCTGCACTGCTAACCCACTGTGCTGCACTGCTAACCCACTGTGAGGCTGCACTGCTAACCCACTGTGCTGCACTGCTAACCCACTGTGAGGCTGCACTGCTAACCCACTGTGAGGCTGCACTGCTAACCCACTGTGAGGCTGCGCTGCTCACCCACTGTGAGGCTGCACTGCTAACACACTGTGAGGCTGCACTGCTAACCCACTGTGAGGCTGCACTGCTAACCCACTGTGAGGCTGCCCTGCTAACCCACTGTGCTGCACTGCTAACCCACTGTGAGGCTGCACTGCTAACCCACTGTGCTGCACTGCTAACCCACTGTGAGGCTGCACTGCTAACCCACTGTGAGGCTGCACTGCTAACCCACTGTGAGGCTGCGCTGCTAACCCACTGTGAGGCTGCACTGCTAACCCACTGTGAGGCTGCACTGCTAACCCACTGTGAGGCTGCACTGCTCACCCACTGTGAGGCTGCACTGCTAACCCACTGTGAGGCTGCACTGCGAACCCACTGTGAGGCTGCACTGCTAACCCACTGTGAGGCTGCGCTGCTAACCCACTGTGAGGCTGCACTGCTAACCCACTGTGAGGCTGCACTGCTAACCCACTGTGAGGCTGCACTGCTAACCCACTGTGAGGCTGCACTGCTAACACACTGTGAGGCTGCACTGCTCACCCACTGTGAGGCTGCACTGCTAACCCACTGTGAGGCTGCACTGCTAACCCACTGTGAGGCTGCACTGCTAACCCACTGTGCTGCACTGCTAACCCACTGTGAGGCTGCACTGCTAACCCACTGTGCTGCGCTGCTAACCCACCGTGAGGCTGCGCTGCTAACCCACTGTGCTGCACTGCTAACCCACTGTGCTGCACTGCTAACCCACTGTGCTGCACTGCTAACCCACTGTGAGGCTGCACTGCTAACCCACTGTGAGGCTGCACTGCTAACCCACTGTGCTGCACTGCTAACCCACTGTGAGGCTGCGCTGCTAACCCACTGTGCTGCACTGCTAACCCACTGTGAGGCTGCACTGCTAACCCACTGTGAGGCTGCACTGCTAACCCACTGTGAGGCTGCACTGCTAACCCACTGTGAGGCTGCACTGCTAACCCACTGTGAGGCTGCGCTGCTAACCCACTGTGCTGCACTGCTAACACACTGTGCTGCACTGCTAACCCACTGTGAGGCTGCACTGCTAACCCACTGTGAGGCTGCACTGCTAACCCACTGTGAGGCTGCACTGCTAACCCACTGTGCTGCGCTGCTAACCCACTGTGAGGCTGCACTGCTAACCCACTGTGCTGCACTGCTCACCCACTGTGAGGCTGCACTGCTAACCCACTGTGAGGCTGCGCTGCTAACCCACTGTGAGGCTGCGCTGCTAACCCACTGTGAGGCTGCACTGCTAACCCACTGTGAGGCTGCACTGCTCACCCACTGTGAGGCTGCACTGCTAACCCACTGTGCTGCACTGCTAACCCACTGTGAGGCTGCACTGCTAACCCACTGTGCTGCACTGCTAACCCACTGTGAGGCTGCACTGCTAACCCACTGTGAGGCTGCCCTGCTAACCCACTGTGAGACTGCCCTGCTAACCCACTGTGCTGCACTGCTAACCCACTGTGAGGCTGCACTGCTAACCCACTGTGAGGCAGCACTGCTAACCCACTGTGAGGCTGCACTGCTAACCCACTGTGAGGCTGCATTGCTAACCCACTGTGAGGCTGCACTGCTAACCCACTGTGAGGCTGCATTGCTAACCCACTGTGCTGCACTGCTAACCCACTGTGAGGCTGCACTGCTAACCCACTGTGAGGCTGCACTGCTAACCCACTGTGCTGCACTGCTAACCCACTGTGAGGCTGCATTGCTAACCCACTGTGAGGCTGCACTGCTAACCCACTGTGAGGCTGCATTGCTAACCCACTGTGAGGCTGCACTGCTAACCCACTGTGAGGCTGCATTGCTAACCCACTGTGCTGCACTGCTAACCCACTGTGAGGCTGCACTGCTAACCCACTGTGAGGCTGCACTGCTAACCCACTGTGAGGCTGCACTGCTCACCCACTGTGAGGCTGCACTGCTAACCCACTGTGAGGCTGCACTGCTAACCCACTGTGCTGCACTGCTAACCCACTGTGAGGCTGCACTGCTAACCCACTGTGAGGCTGCACTGCTAACCCACTGTGAGGCTGCGCTGCTAACCCACTGTGCTGCACTGCTAACCCACTGTGAGGCTGCACTGCTAACCCACTGTGAGACTGCACTGCTAACCCACTGTGAGGCTTCGCTGCTAACCCACTGTGAGGCTGCACTGCTAACCCACTGTGAGGCTGCACTGCTAACCCACTGTGAGGCTTCGCTGCTAACCCACTGTGAGGCTGCACTGCTAACCCACTGTGAGGCTGCACTGCTAACCCACTGTGAGGCTGCACTGCTAACCCACTGTGAGGCTGCAATGCTAACCCACTGTGAGGCTGCGCTGCTAACCCACTGTGAGGCTGCACTGCTAACCCACTGTGAGGCTGCACTGCTAACCCACTGTGAGGCTGCACTGCTAACCCACTGTGCTGCACTGCTAACCCACTGTGAGGCTGCACTGCTAACTCACTGTGAGGCTGCGCTGCTAACCCACTGTGAGGCTGCGCTGCTAACCCACTGTGAGGCTGCGCTGCTAACCCACTGTGAGGCTGCACTGCTAACCCACTGTGCTGCACTGCTAACCCACTGTGAGGCTGCACTGCTAACCCACTGTGAGGCTGCACTGCTAACCCACTGTGAGGCTGCGCTGCTAACCCACTGTGAGGCTGCACTGCTAACCCACTGTGCTGCACTGCTAACCCACTGTGAGGCTGCACTGCTAACCCACTGTGCTGCACTGCTAACCCACTGTGAGGCTGCACTGCTAACCCACTGTGAGGCTGCACTGCTAACCCACTGTGAGGCTGCGCTGCTAACCCACTGTGAGGCTGCACTGCTAACCCACTGTGAGGCTGCACTGCTAACCCACTGTGAGGCTGCACTGCTCACCCACTGTGAGGCTGCACTGCTAACCCACTGTGAGGCTGCACTGCTAACCCACTGTGAGGCTGCACTGCTAACCCACTGTGAGGCTGCGCTGCTAACCCACTGTGAGGCTGCACTGCTAACCCACTGTGAGGCTGCACTGCTAACCCACTGTGAGGCTGCACTGCTCACCCACTGTGAGGCTGCACTGCTAACCCACTGTGAGGCTGCACTGCTAACCCACTGTGAGGCTGCACTGCTAACCCACTGTGAGGCTGCACTGCTAACCCACTGTGAGGCTGCACTGCTAACCCACTGTGCTGCACTGCTAACCCACTGTGAGGCTGCGCTGCTAACCCACTGTGAGGCTGCACTGCTAACCCACTGTGAGGCTGCGCTGCTAACCCACTGTGAGGCTGCACTGCTCACCCACTGTGAGGCTGCACTGCTAACCCACTGTGAGGCTGCACTGCTAACCCACTGTGCTGCACTGCTAACCCACTGTGAGGCTGCACTGCTAACCCACTGTGCTGCGCTGCTAACCCACCGTGAGGCTGCGCTGCTAACCCACTGTGCTGCACTGCTAACCCACTGTGCTGCACTGCTAACCCACTGTGCTGCACTGCTAACCCACTGTGCTGCACTGCTAACCCACTGTGAGGCTGCACTGCTAACCCACTGTGAGGCTGCACTGCTAACCCACTGTGCTGCACTGCTAACCCACTGTGAGGCTGCACTGCTAACCCACTGTGAGGCTGCACTGCTAACCCACTGTGAGGCTGCACTGCTAACCCACTGTGAGGCTGCGCTGCTAACCCACTGTGCTGCACTGCTAACACACTGTGCTGCACTGCTAACCCACTGTGAGGCTGCACTGCTAACCCACTGTGAGGCTGCACTGCTAACCCACTGTGAGGCTGCACTGCTAACCCACTGTGCTGCGCTGCTAACCCACTGTGAGGCTGCACTGCTAACCCACTGTGCTGCACTGCTCACCCACTGTGAGGCTGCACTGCTAACCCACTGTGAGGCTGCGCTGCTAACCCACTGTGAGGCTGCGCTGCTAACCCACTGTGAGGCTGCACTGCTAACCCACTGTGAGGCTGCACTGCTAACCCACTGTGAGGCTGCACTGCTCACCCACTGTGAGGCTGCACTGCTAACCCACTGTGCTGCACTGCTAACCCACTGTGAGGCTGCACTGCTAACCCACTGTGCTGCACTGCTAACCCACTGTGAGGCTGCACTGCTAACCCACTGTGAGGCTGCACTGCTAACCCACTGTGAGGCTGCACTGCTAACCCACTGTGAGGCTGCATTGCTAACCCACTGTGCTGCACTGCTAACCCACTGTGAGGCTGCACTGCTAACCCACTGTGAGGCTGCACTGCTAACCCACTGTGAGGCTGCACTGCTAACCCACTGTGAGGCAGCACTGCTAACCCACTGTGAGGCTGCACTGCTAACCCACTGTGAGGCTGCATTGCTAACCCACTGTGAGGCTGCACTGCTAACCTACTGTGAGGCTGCATTGCTAACCCACTGTGCTGCACTGCTAACCCACTGTGAGGCTGCACTGCTAACCCACTCTGAGGCTGCACTGCTAACCCACTGTGAGGCTGCATTGCTAACCCACTCTGAGGCTGCACTGCTCACCCACTGTGAGGCTGCACTGCTCACCCACCGTGAGGCTGCACTGCTAACCCACTGTGAGGCTGCACTGCTAACCCACTGTGAGGCTGCGCTGCTAACCCACTGTGAGGCTGCACTGCTAACCCACTGTGAGGCTGCACTGCTAACCCACTGTGAGGCTGCACTGCTAACCCACTGTGCTGCACTGCTAACCCACTGTGAGGCTGCGCTGCTAACCCACTGTGAGGCTGCGCTGCTAACCCACTGTGCTGCAGGAGGCATGGGGAGAAGGCAGGGGAATGGCGATGGGGAACATATCCGGCATTATTGAATGGCGGAGCAGACTCAATGCGTCGAATGGCTTAATTCTGCTGCTATGCCTTATGGTCTTATTGACACACAGATATATAGGAGATAGGAGCGGGGGGAGGCCTTTCGGCCCTTCGAGCCTGCTCCACCATTCATCGCGATCATGGCTGATCATCCAACTCAATAGCCTAATCCTACTTTCTCCCCGTAGCCTTTGATCCCATTCTCCCCGAGTGCTATATCCAGCCGCCTCTTGAATATATTCAATGTTTTCGCATCAACTACTTCCTGTGGTAATGAATTCCACAGGCTCACCACTCTCTGGGTGAAGAAATGTCTCCTTATCTCTGTCCGAAATGGTTTACCCTGAATCCTCAGGCTGTGACCCCTGGTTCTGGACACACCCACCATCGGGAACATCTTTCCTGCATCTACCCTGTCCAGTCCAGTTAAAATTTTATAGTCTCTATGAGTTCTCCCCTCAGTCTTCTAAACTCCAGCGAGAACAATCCCAACCTAGTCAATCTCTCCTCATACGACAGTCCCTCCTTCCCAGGAATCAGTCTGGTAAACCTTCGCTGCGCTCCCTCGAGAGCAAGAACATCCTTCCTCAGAGAAGGAGACCAAAACTGCACACAATACTCCAGGTGTGGCCTCACCAAGACCCTGTATAATTGAAGCGAGACATCCCTGCTCCTGCACTCGAAATTCTCCCAGTGAAGGCCAACATACCAATCGCCTTTTTTTACCGCCTGTCGCACCGACATGCTTACCTTCAGCGACTGGTGAACAAGGACACCAGGTCCCGCTGCACACTCCCCTCTCCCAATTTACAACCATTCAGGTAGTAATCTGCCTTCCTGTTTTTGCTTCCAATGTGAATAACCTCACACTTATCCAAATTATACTGCAACAGCCATTGGTTTGCCCACTCGCCCAACCTGTCCAGATCATGCTGTAGGATCCCTGCATCCTCGTCACAGTTCACCCTCCCACCCAACTTGGTATCGTCTGCAAACTTTGAGATGCTACATTTTGTCCCCTCATCCAAATCATTAATATATATTGTGAATAGCTGGGGTCCCAGCACCGATCCCTGTGGTAACCCACTAATTACTGCCTGCCAATTTGAAAAGGACCCATTAATTCCTCTTCTTTGTTTCCTCTCTGCCAATCAGTTTTCTATCCACCTCAATACATTTCCCCCAGTCCACGCGCTTTAATTTTGCACAATGGTCTCTTCGTCAAACGCCTTTGGAAAGTCCAAATATACCACATCGACTGGCTCCCCCTTGTCGACTGTACTGGTTACCTCTTCAAAGAATTCCAACAGATTTGTCAAGCATGATTTTCCCTTCATAAATCCATGCTGACTCAGACTGATCCTGCCACTGCTTTCTAAATGTTCCGCCATAAAGTCCTTGATAATGGATTCAAGCATTTTCCCCACTATCGATGTTAGGCTTACTGGTCTATAATTCCCTGCTTTCTCTCTAACTCCCTTTTTGAATATCGGAGTGACGTGAGCTACCCTCCAATCTGCAGGGACAGTTCCAGAGTCTATAGAATCCCGGAAGATGACCACCAATGTATCCACTAGTTCCAGAGCCACCTCCTTAAGCGCTCTGGGATGCAGATTCTCAGGCCCTGGGGATTTATCCCCCTTCAATCCCATCAATTTTCCCTGCACCATTTATCTACTAATGTCGATCTCCCTCAGTTCTTCCCTCTCACTAAACCTTTCAGTCTCCAACATTTCTGGGATCTGATTTGTGTCCTCTTTTGTGAAGACAGAACCAAAATATGTATTCAATTGCTCAGCCATTTCTTTGTCCCTTATTATGCATTCCCCGGTTTCTGTCTGTAGGGGGCCTACATTTCTCTTTACCAATCTCTTTCTCTTCACATAACTATAGAAACTCTTCGTGTCAATCTTTTCGTTCCCTACAAGCATCCTTTCGTACTGTACGTTATGGGGAGTGGGGGTGGTGGGGAAAGATGTCCCAAGGTGAGAGAAGGTGCATCTTCGGTCATTGAGCTTCCCCTGGGATCAATATAAGGATACCGGACTAGCGGATCAATGGGACTGGAGGCACTTCCAAGGGTGCAACCGACAAACTACATCCAAAGTGAACTTGCCGTTATATCCCATCAGGCTGAGGTGGCATTGTCCCAGTTTGAAGGAGCTTCCCGATCCTCCGCAAATGACCACAGGAACGTTCCAATCCCGTTATTTTCATCAGGAGGCGTGGCCAACATTTTGGGTCGGGAGCCAACAGTGATTTTGAAGCCATCATTGAAGAACTTGATTTGCTTAATCGAAGTTATGCTGACATAACTTCATCGAATCAGAGAATGTTACATGAACATTGATATGTTTACAGGATGGAAGAGACGGGGTAGCACCTGAAAGGCGGGGTAGTACCCAACCAAACTGGTTTATTCCAAGTTTGATTGACATGCACACATACACAAAAGTCTACAAGGAGGTGCAATTACTCTTTCATGAATAAGTTATATAATATTCAAATTTGTTACATACATTTAATTTATCCATAAAGAAAACTTAACAACAGGTTTCCTTGTCCAAATGGGCACTGCCTATTTTAACCCAGACTTTCAAATCTTGGGACAAGGACCTTGACCCATCTAGGCCTGGGTCTGAGGAGATCTTTCTCCAACAAAGACTGATTTTACCCTTGACCTTTGTGGAGCGGGACCCCTGCACTAGTCAATTGATAGGCGCAACAAGTTTATCTTTCAATCAAATCACATCTTTATTCAGGAAAATGTAAAAAAAACTGAAATAGTTAAGATTGCTACAGTACTGTTCTGGTCCCAGCCTCCCCGAACAGGCGCCGGAATGTGGCGACTAGGGGCTTTTCACAGTAACTACATTTGAAGCCTACTTGTGACAATAAGATTTTTATTTCATACTGATTCTCGTACACTGTATCACACACATCAATGCTTTTACTCCTCACTAAGTCCATTTTAAGTTTACAAGCATAGATTTATTTTAACTGTGAATACCTATCTAATGGAACTGTAGGGGGCGTCAATACCCAATTGCACTAGCTGAGTACGAGTGGAGATCAAACTCCACCTTCAAGCTGGAGGCTCAAGGCTTCTTCCTCCCGTGCTGTTGTTCCTCGAGGTTAGGGCGGTGAAACCTTTGTCTCTCCTTCTTATACAGACCTCGCTGGCACTGATCTCACGCTTCTAGTCACGTACTCACAAGGCAGCAACAATCACTGTCCTTTGAGTCGCGAATGTTCAAAGAATCGTGGTCCGCTCAGGGATCGGCATTCTTCGCCGGAGCACCACACACGGGGATATATGGTTCAAATTAATTCATTTCAGGATGCCTGACCTTAGGGGCAGTTCTCCGTGATAATATTAATACCTCCTTCCTGCCCATTTGATTGGTTAGGGTCGGTTTCTCATCAGGGGATATATTGCTTTCCATTCTGCTAATACATCATGACGAAATATTCCCTTGAAGACATTTATTTCCCAATAGCATGCTGACTGTTTATGGCTGGTTGCAAAATCAAATGCATTTATTGTAAATCACAAAGGTCAGTTCAATTCCGGCCTCGGGTGTCTGTGCGGAGTCTGCACGTTCTCCCCGTGTCTGCGTGGGTTTCCTCCGGGTGCTCCGGTTTCCTCCCACAGTCCAAAGACGTGTAGGTAGGTGGATTGGTTGTGCTAAATTGCCCCTTATTGTCCAGGGATGCGCAGGACAGGGTGGGGTGGACAGGGGGGGGGGTGGTACGAGCACGGGTAGGGTGCTGTTGCAGAGGGTGAGGGCAGACCCAATGGGCTGAATGGCCTCCTCTTGCACTGTAGGGGTTCTATCAGACATCTCTGTCTGGTTCTGACCCACATCTGAACTCGAACAACTTGCAGTTTAGGGTTATTTGGGGCTGGTTTAGCACGGGGCTAAATCGCTGGCCTTGGAAGCAGACCAAGGCAGGCCAGCAGCGCGGGTTCAATTCCCGTCCCAGCCTCCCCGAACAGGCGCCGGAATGTGGCGACTAGGGGCATTTCACGGTAACTTCATTCGAAGCCTACTTGTGGCAACAAGCGATTTTCATTTCATTTCGTGTCAGCTTAGCAACTCGTGGTGATCCCTTGATTCCCAGATCCCCAAAATAGAGCTGAGCTCAGAGGTATTCTGAGGCTGTTGCGCATTTCCTGTTGCTTGAACTTGGCTCTTGGTCAGATGTGACCCACCCTTGTCTACCCTGTGACCCACACTCGGGACGCAATTGGTGGTGTCCAAACTTGGTGCCGTTCCCAGAGCAATTTGTCAACCGTTGATGAGCTCGCAGCGGCGGAACATGACCGATTGCAATGGTAGGTGGTTTTGCCAGGGTCAGGATTGACACTCGAGAGGCTGACTAGCTGCAGCCGCACTCCACTCCCCTCGCACACTCATTCCTGCCAACATTTGGCAGCAAGGCACCGCGGTTCACTGATGCTGAACCCCGCTGGACGCAGGGGAGGAGAGGTGGGCCACCCTGTACCCCGTGGGAAGGAGGTTGCCACCCATTGCCGTGCTCCGGGCTGCGCACAGGTGGCAGAGTCCGTGCGTGCCGTGGGCAACACTTTCAGTATAAAACTGCACGGCCTCCTCAGGGCGGGCAGGGGGAGTAGGCAGCTCTGTGCCCCTGGCATTAGCCCTCTGCCAATGAGGCAGGCCCCTGCCCCCGACCACAACCTCAGGTAGACAGGAGCGAGGCAGAGGATACGGAGAGCGACGGGAGCCCGCAACCCGGGACACCCCGGGATCCGTCCAGGGACGACAGCGACTTCCCGTCACAGCTGTTGGTGAAGAGGCGCCTGGGTCTCCCCCTGGTGCACACCAAACGCAAGCTCCAACAGGCGGAGGTAGGAACCCCCCCCGAGGGGCGAGGACGGTCGAAGGGCGGCCCGACCCCAGGGACTGGTTTCCATCCGGACAGTCCCATCCACGGTGGAGATGCAATCGCAGAGCCAGGGACCGCGTGGGGAGTTGTCGGCCTGTAGGTGCAGCTGGAGGAGTCCAACTGCCTGCAGGAGGAGGAGGTGGTGCCTGCCATGTGTGCCACCCAGGCCAACACCGCATGGGTGGCTTCCACAGTGGAGGCATTGAGGGCGAAGGGTTCGGCCATGGGTCAGGATGTCCAAGGTCAGGGGCAGTGGTCAAGGCCCAGGGCAGGGCTGCCCTAACACTGGCAACCACGTACCAGGGCCACTTGGACATCGGAGCGGCGTTCCAGGGCGTGACGCAGTCACAGTGGGCCATGGCTGAGGGAGGCGCCGCGTTGCCCGGGCGATGGCCGACGTGGCACTGACCCAGAGGGAGGAGGCCCAGTCCCTGTGCTCCATGACAATGAGTATCGAGACCCTGGTCAGGGAGGGAGTGGGGCTCCGGGACTGGCAGCCCCAGGTGGCGGGGGAGCCTCCGGGGTCGCTCCACCTGCACCCCCATCTCGTGGAGTAGCCCGGGGGCCCTTAGGGAGGAGGAGGCGATGGGCCCTCACGTTTGAGGGCTTCCGCCCAAACAGCAAACGTTTCCAAATGTTGGAGCAGCTTGATTCAGTCTACCGTCGTGCGTCTGTCCCTTTGGGGCAGAGATAAGTTTGTCCCCAAATAGTACACAACTCCCAGAATCCATTGCAAAATCATTACCCCCCATGGAAAATTCCAGGGGCTGAAGAAACGCCCAAATGACAACCTCTGAGGTTGAAGTAGACCCGTGTGTGTGTTGATGGTCAAGGAAGACCTGTCATCGTCTAACCCAAATTGTAGACGGGCATTTGTCAGATCGAGCTTTGAAAGAGTCTGGCCTGCTGACAACATTGTTTACGGATCCTCCACGTTTGGTGAAGTTTCAGGTGGATTACATTCTGCTGCCTGATATTGGTTACTTTATAATCACCACATATTCTTATGATGCCGCCTGACTTTGGCATAGTCACTCTGGGAGTCGCTGAATTGCCCTGTTCTTCTTCACAGACAATGGACGGGATTCAATTAAATGGGAACAGAGTCCCACAGCGAGGGCGTTGGAAGGCTCCTGTGGGCCCTCCGATCCCCTGGAGCCCTGCTTGTGGGGTCCAGCACTGGGTGGCGCTCGCCCGAGGTGGTCGAGGCCACGGGGAGAGGTCCCTCCACCAGGGGTGCCTCGGGAAACTGCATGTTAAAGTCTGTCGTTAGGGCCTTCCGCCTGCTCGGTGCCAGCTTGTTCAATCCACCAGGTGACTGACCGCTCTCCGCTCACGTTCCGCCACGTCCACCCACGGCGGCGCTTGGCAAACTCGGTCACAAGTTAAATCTGGCTGTATCACCAGCAAACCCCTAACGGCTTGGGGTCACGGTGCTGCTGGAGATCACCCAAAATGGCCGCCTCCTTTGGCTTTGCGTGGGGGTGGGGTGGGCAGGTGAGCAAATTCTTCAGCGTTTCGTACACAGACGCACACCGAAAAACTCACGGCCACCAGGGTGCCAGACCGCCCCCCCCCCCCCGACAATACCGGTTGGTGCAGCCACTTTCAAAAGTCAGCGCCCCCCCCCCTCCCAACACGTGGACCAACAGCCTTTTCAACAACAAGAACAAAGAACAAAGAAAAGTACAGCACAGGAACAGGCCCTTCGGCCCTCCAAGCCTGTGCCGACCATGCTGCCCGACTAAACTACAATCTTCCACACTTCCTGGGTCCGTATCCCTCTATTCCCATCCTATTCATGTTTTTGTCACGATGCCCCTTAAATGTCACTATCGTCCCTGCTTCCACCACCTCCTCCGGCAGCGAGTTCCAGGCACCCACTACCCTCTGTGTAAAAAACTTGCCTCGTTCATCTCCTGTAAACCTTGCCCCTCTCACCTTAAACCCTAGTAATTGACCCCTCTACCCTGGGGAAAAGCCTCTGGCTATCCACTCTGTCTATGCCCCTCATAATTTTGTAGACCTCTATTAGGTCGCCCCTCAACCTCCGTCGTTCCAGTGAGAACAGACCGAGTTTATTCAACCGCTCCTCATAGCTAATGCCCTCCATACCAGGCAACATTCTGGTAAATCTCTTCTGCACCCTCTCTAAAGCCTCCACATCCTTCTGGTAGTGTGGCGACCAGAATTGAACACTATACTCCAAGTGTGGCCTAACTAAGGTTCTATACAGCTGCAACATGACTTGCCAATTCTTATTCTCAATGCCCCGGCCAATGAAGGCAAGCATGCCGTCTGCCTTCTTGACTACCTTCTCCACCTGTGTTGCCCCTTTCAGTGACCTGTGGGCCTGTACTCCTAGATCTCTCTGACTGTCAATACTCTTGAGGGTTCTACCATTCACTGTATATTCCCTACCTGCATTTTCCCTAGAAACCAGTTCGTTAATTGTATTTCTCAGCCGCAAGACTCTCGCAAATCTTCGGCCCGCTTTCCTGCCTTCTCTCCGGAATCCTTAATTCCCCGGCTGATGAAAAACCTCCCGATCTCGGCCTTGAAAACGTTCGAGGACTCGTCCTCTGCAGCTTCCCGGGGTAAAGAATTCCAAAGATTCACCAATCTTTGAGAGAAGAAATCCTTCCCCAAATCCGTTTTCAATGAGCTCCCCCTTATTCTGCAACAATGCCCTCTGGCCCGATACTGACCCATGGGTAGAAACATCCTCCCAGCATTCACTCTGTCCAACCCCCTAATAATTTTATCTGTGCCAATCACATCTCCTCTCATCCTTCTGAACTCCAAGGAGGACAGACACAGTCTGTTTAATCTTTCCACATGTGGGAGCCCATTCATACCCAGGAACACCCGATTAAAATTCCCCTGCGCTGCTTCCAACAATAATATATCTTTCCTTAAATGAGGAGAGCAAAACTGTTTGCGGTATTCTAAATGGGGCCTCACGAGCCTTGTACAGTTGCAGCAACACCTTTTTCCTTTTATACACTAGCCCCTTGAAATAAAAGCCACCCTTCCATGTGCCTTCCCTGTAACCCTCGGCCGCTGTATGCTAGTTTACTGGGTTTCATGAACACGGACTGGCCAAGGATTGCTCTGCTGTCTCTCCCCATTTCAATAACAATCCGCGTTCTCATTCTTTCGCCCAAAACCAACAACTCACAGTTTCCCACGTTGAATTCCGTTTGCCAATTTTCTGCCCACTCACTTAACCTGTCGCTACGTCTCTCTGTGAACTATTTATACCCTCCGCATAGCCCACACCGTCCCACCCACGTTTGTATCAGTGGGCCACAGCGCCCACTGTTCCTTCCGCCAAATCCACCTCTTTACAACCGTTTTGTTGATTTGTTTATTCAGCTCTCCAGTTGGGCTCTTCGCACCAAGTGTGGTCTTTCCCATTGAGATCCTTCTCCTCATTTCCTCTGTTGTGTCTTCCACCCACCGATATTCCTCTTGCTCCAGCTCCTCAGAGGGCGTTGGAAACCGTGGTCTTCCATGTGATAAACCACTGTTGCACCTCTATTAGGTGATGTACGGTAGGACCTGTGCTACAGGTACGACGGTAGTCCCTGCCTCCTGGCTCCGCCCGGTAGGTGGAGTATAAATGTGTGTGTCCTCCGTGCTGCAGCCATTTCGCCAACTGCTGTGGGAGGCCACACATCTTAGAGCAATAAAGCCTCAGTTGTATTCCGCTCTCGTCTTTGTGCAATTAATCGTGCATCTTTCCATTGGATTGCTCCATGATGATGCTCGGGAAGAGAGTCACCCAAGGTCGGAATTGAACCCGGGTCCCTGGCGCTGTGAGGCAGCGGTGCTAGCCACTGAGCCGCCGTGCCGCCCTCGTGTGCCCTGGGTCTTGACAAGAGCACCTCAGCCAGTCCCGCTGCGCTCCCCCCTTGCCCCACATTTTTTTCTGCTCCTCAAATAGCGGCCAAATCCAATTCCCTTTTCCAACGTGCCGGAGGAATCTGGTACAGTCTCGGAGAGCGCCTTCCTGATCCTACCCGCTCGCTGCGGGAAAAGGTTTTTCCTCACGCAGCCGTTGGTTCTTGTCCCATTCATCTCAATCAGGGTAGAAAGATCCCTGAATTTCCTGCTGTACCAACAGGTGAATTGGGATGAGGAGTTGGCCATTCGCTCCCTCCAGTCTGTTCCACCATTCAATAAGATCATGGCCGACCTGGCGGTGGTCTCGAGTAGAATGTATTCGAGGCTTTATTACACAGAGATGCGTGGCCTCCGACAGCAGCTTATGAAATGGCTGCTGTTCGGAGAGCACACACATTTATACTCCGCCTACTGGGCGGAGCCAGCAGGCAGGGATCTACCCCCGTACCTGTAGTACTGGGGCCTTACCATAATACCCATGTATACAATATACTACAACAGTGGTGACTACCACAACCCCTCGGTCATCTTCGGCTCCCTTAGTGGTCAAGAATCTATCTCCCCGTGCCTTAAAAATAATCGAATGGCCTGGCCTCCACAGATCACCGGGGAAGAAAGTCCCAAAGACTCATGATCCTCTGAGAGAAGAGCTTCTCCCGGTTTACTCCGTCCAGAGCCCTCATGAGTTTGAGCACTTCGATCAAAGCTCCACCCAATCTTCTCTTCTCCCGGGAGATCAATCCCAATTTCTCCAGTCTATCCCATGGGAACTGAAGTCCTGTCGCTGTTTTCGAAGATCTTTTCCGCATTCTCTCGAAAACCGTCTCATTCTCCCCGAGGTGGGGTGCCCGGAACCGGCACAGAACTTCCAGTAAGGCCGAACGAGAGTTTTAGAACGTTTCTGCTCAACCTCCTTGCTGTCGAACTCTCGATTTATAAAGGACCGAATCCCGTATTCTTCACCAAACCCTTTTGAATTCGTCAATCCGCCTTCAGCAATCTTTGCACCTCTGTTTCTCCACCCCATTTAGAGTGTTGGCCTTTATTTCATCTTGAACCTCCTTGTTCCTCTCACCAAGATCTGTCCTTTCAAAGTTCTCCACTTTAAGCTTGATCTGGCCTCCTGGAGTTTATCCCTATCCACGCAGCACATCTTCCGGGTAACATTCCTGGATGCTGTTCTCTGGTTCATCAGCCTTCACCTCCGTCCCCCTCATTGCAGTCAGGCCAATCCATGCAACTCTCGGCCAACATAGTGATGGACGTCACTCATTTTCCAACGTCTTTTAATGGAACTTGCCTTGGGAGAGGCGGTTGATGTGAAGAGATCATTTCCTAACGGTAGCATTGTGGATAGCACAATTGCTTCACAGCTCCGGGGTCCCGGGTTCGATTCCCGGCTTGGGTCACTGTCTGTGCGGAGTCTGCACGTCCTCCCCGTGTCTGCGTGGGTTTCCTCCGGGTGCTCCGGTTTCCTCCCACAGTCCAAAGATGTGCAGGTTAGGGTGGATTGGCCATGATAAATTGTCCTTAGTGTCCAAAATTGCCCTTAGTGTTGGGTGGGGTTACTGGGTTGTGGGGATAGGGTGGAGGTGTTGACCTTGGGTCGGGTGCTCTTTCTAGGAGCCGGTGCAGACTCGATGGGCCGAATGGCCTCCTTCTGCACTATAAATTCTATGAAATCTATGATTAATCTAGGACAAAGGTTCGGCACAACATCGTGGGCTGAAGGGCCTGTTCTGTGCTGTATTTTTCTGCATTTGATGTTTGAGAAACAGGAAGGAGAAAAGCAGAACTTCTCGGTGCTTATCACGATCTTGTGATCGACAAAGCCTCCTCCAGACTCACAGAGCGAGGACAGCAGCAACAATGGACTCTGCCCTCCACCTGATCCTTCTGCACCTCTCCGTCGGTGAGTAAACCTTGCCCTAATTTCCTGTCTCCTGGAGGAACTTTAAGGAAGGGAGAAGGAAGAGAGGGAGAGAGAAGGAGCAGGAAAGATTTAGAGATGGAATTCCAGAGTGTTGCACTGAGGACACACAACAGACCCGATCTGGAGGAGATCCCGGGGGTTACTAAGAGGTTGGAGAGATAGGGAGGGGGTGGGAATTTGCGAGGGGGGGTGTAGTCCGACTGGGAGTTGTGGGAATGGTCAATATAACACTGCAGTGACCTGGTGGCGTATCTCTCATGGTGAAGAATAAGGGGAGGGATGGGATTTACTGACACAGACAGGCTGACAGGGGACCTAATCAAGGTGTTTGGGATGGTTTATTAACAACACATAGCCGGGAGTGAGTTACAGACTAGAAGCTAATCGAGGGGTTTGGGGTGGTTTATATATAGAATAACAGATACCCGGGAGTGAGTTACAGACTGGAATCTAATCGAGGGGATCAGGGTGGTTCATATATAGAATAACAGAAACCCGGGAGTGAGTTACAGACTGGAATCTAATCGAGGGGATCAGGGTGGTTTAGATATAGAATAACAGATACCCGAGAGTGAGTTACAGACTGGAATCTAATCGAGGGGTTCGGGGTGGTTCATATATAGAATAACAGATACCCGGGAGTGAGTTACAGACTGGAATCTATTCGAGGGGTTCGGGGTGGTTTATATATAGAATAACAGATACCCGGGAGTGGGTTACAGACTGGAATCTAATCGAGGGGTTCGGGGTGGTTTATATACAGAATAACAGATACCCGGGAGTGAGTTACAGACTGGAATCTAATCGAGGGGGTCGGGGTGGTTTATATATAGAATAACAGATACCCGGGAGTGGGTTACAGACTGGAATCTAATCGAGGGGTTCGGGGTGGTTTATATATAGAATAACAGATACACGGGAGTGAGTTACAGACTGGAATCTAATCGAGGGGTTAGGTGTGGATTATATATAGAATAACAAATACCCGGGAGTGAGTTACAGACTGGAATCTAATCGGGGGGTTCAGGGTGGTTTATATATAGAATAACAGATACCCGGGAGAGAGTTACAGACTGGAAGCTAATCGAGGGGTTCGGGGTGGTTTATATATAGAATAACAGATACCCGGGAGTGAGTTACAGACTGGAATCTAATCGAGGGGTTCGGGGTGGATTATATATAGAATAACAAATACCCGGGAGTGAGTTACAGACTGGAATCTAATCGAGGGGTTCAGGGTGGTTTATATACAGAATAACAGATACCAGGGAGTGAGTTACAGACTGGAATCTAATCGAGGGGATCGGGGTGGTTTATATATTGAATAACGGATACCAGGGAGTGAGTTACAGATCGGAATCTAATCGAGAGGTTCGGGGTGGTTTATATATTGAATAACAGATACCCGGGAGTGAGTTACAGACTGAAATCTAATCGAGGGGTTCAGGGTGGTTTATATATTGAATAACAGATACCCGGGGTGAGTTACAGACTGGAATCTAATCGAGGTGCTCGGGGTGGTTTATATATTAAATAACAGATACCGGGAGTGAGTTACAGACTGGGATCTAATCGAGGGGTTGGGGTGGTTTATATACAGAATAACAGATACCCAGGAGTGAGATACAGACTGGAATCTAATCGAGGGGTTCGGAGTGGTTTATATATAGAATAACAGATACCCGGGTGTGAGTTACAGACTGGAATCTATTCGAGGGGTTCAGGGTGGTTAATATTCAGAATAACAGATACCCGGGAGTGAGTTACAGACTGGAATCCAATCGAGGGGTTTGGGGTGGTTTATATATAGAATAACAGATACCTGGGAGTGAGTTACAGACTGGAATCTAATCGAGGGGTTCGGGGTGGATTATATATCGAATAACAGATACCCGGGATTGAGTTACAGACTGGAATCTAATCGAGGGGTTCGGGATGGTTTATCTATAGAATAACAGATACCCGGGAGTGAGTTACAGACTGGAATCTAATCGAGGGGTTCGGGGTGGTTTATATATAGAATAACAGATACCCGGGAGTGAGTTACAGACTAGAATCTAATCGAGGGGTTCAGGGTGGTTTATACATAGAATAACTGATACCCGGGAGTGAGTTACAGACTGGAATCTAATCGAGGGGTTCGGGATGGTTTATCTATAGAATAACAGATTCCCGGGAGTGAGTTACAGACTGGAATCTAATAGTGGGGTTCGGGATGGTTTATATATAGAATAACAGATGCCCGAAAGTGAGTTACAGACTGGAATCTAATCGAGGGGTTCGGGGTGGTTTATATATAGAATAACAGATACCCGAGAGTGAGATACCGACCGGAATCTAATCGAGGGGTTCGGGGTGGTTTATATATAGAATAACAGATACCCGGGAGTGAGTTACAGACTAGAATCTAATCGAGGGGTTCAGGGTGGTTTATACATAGAATAACTGATAACCGGGAGTGAGTTACAGACTGGAATCTAATCGAGGGGTTCGGGATGGTTTATCTATATAACAACAGATACCCGGGAGTGAGTTACAGACTGGAATCTAATCGTGGGGTTCGGGATGGTTTATATATAGAATAACAGATACCCGAAAGTGAGTTACAGACTGGAATCTAATCGAGGGGTTCGGGGTGGTTTATATATAGAATAACAGATACCCGGGAGTGAGTTACAGACTGGAATCTAATCGAGGGGTTCGGGGTGGTTTCTATACAGAATAACAGATACCCGGGAGTGAGTTATAGACTGGAATCTAATCGAGGGGTTTGGGGTGGTTGATATGTAGATTAACAGAGACCCGGGACAGACTTACAGAGTGGAATCTAATTGAGGGGTTAGGCGTGTTTTTTTTATAGAATAACAGATCCCCGGGAGTGAGTTACAGACTGGAATCCAATCGAGGGGTTTGGGGTGGTTTATATATAGAATAACAGATACCCGGGAGTGAGTTACAGACTGGAATCTAATCGAAGGGTTCGTGGTGGTTTATTTATAGAATAACAGATACCCGGCAGTGAGTTACAGACTGGAATCTAATTGAGGGGTTCAGGGTGGTTTATATATAGAATAACAGATACCCGGGAGTGAGTTACAGACTGGAATCTAATCGAGGGGTTTGGGGTGGTTTATATATAGAAAAACAGATACACGGGAGTGAGTTACAGACTGGAATCTAATCGAGGGGTTCGGGGTGGTTTATATATAGAATAACAGATTCCCGAGAGTGAGTTACAGACTGGAATCTAATCGAGGGGATTCAGGGTGGTTTATATATAGAATAACAGATACCCGGGAGTGAGTTACAGACTGGAATCTGATCGAGGGGTTCGCTGTGGTTTATATAGAGAATAACAGACACCCGGGAGTGAGTTACAGACTGGAATCTAATCGACGGATTCGGGGTGGTTTATCTATAGAATAACAGATACCCGGGAGTGAGTTACAGACTGGAATCTAATCGAGGGGTTCGGGGTGGTTTATATAGAGAATAACATACACCCGGGAGTGAGTTACAGACTGGAATCTAATCGAAGGGTTCGGGGTGGTTTATATATAGAATAACAGATACCCGGGAGTGATTTACAGACTGGAATCTAATCGAGGAGTTCGGAGTGGTTTATATATAGAATAACAGATACCCGGGAGTGAGTTACAGACTGGATTCTAACCGAGGGGTTAGGGGTGGTTTATATATAGAATAACATATACCCGGGAGTAGGTTACAGACTGGAATCTAATCGAGGGGTTCAGGGTGGTTTATATATAGAATAACAGATACCCGGGAGTGAGTTACAGACTGGAATCTAATCGAGGGATTCGGGATGGTTTATATATAGAATAACAGACACCCGGGAGTGAGTTTCCGACTGGAATCTAACCGAGGGGTTAGGGGTGGTTTATATATAGAATAACATATACCCGGGAGTGAGTTACAGACTGGAGTCTAATCGAGGGGTTCACGGTGGTTTATATATAGAATAACAGACACCCGGGAGTGAGTTACAGACTGGAATCTAATCGAGGGGTTCGGGATGGTTTATATATAGAATAACAGATACCCGGGAGTGAGTTACAGACTGGAATCTAATCGAGGGGTTGATGATGGTTTATATATAGAATAACAGATACCCGGGAGTGAGTTACAGACTGGAAGCTAATCGAGGGGTTCGGGGTGGTTTATATATAGAATAACAGATACCCGGGAGTGAGTTACAGACTGGAATCTAATCGAGGGGTTCGGGGTGGATTATATATAGAATAACAAATACCCGGGAGTGAGTTACAGACTGGAATCTAATCGAGGGGTTCAGGGTGGTTTATATACAGAATAACAGATACCAGGGAGTGAGTTACAGACTGGAATCTAATCGAGGGGATCGGGGTGGTTTATATATTGAATAACGGATACCAGGGAGTGAGTTACAGATCGGAATCTAATCGAGAGGTTCGGGGTGGTTTATATATTGAATAACAGATACCCGGGAGTGAGTTACAGACTGGAATCTAATCGAGGGGTTCAGGGTGGTTTATATATTGAATAACAGATACCCGGGGTGAGTTACAGACTGGAATCTAATCGAGGTGCTCGGGGTGGTTTATATATTAAATAACAGATACCGGGAGTGAGTTACAGACTGGGATCTAATCGAGGGGTTGGGGGTGGTTTATATACAGAATAACAGATACCCAGGAGTGAGATACAGACTGGAATCTAATCGAGGGGTTCGGAGTGGTTTATATATAGAATAACAGATACCCGGGTGTGAGCTACAGACTGGAATCTATTCGAGGGGTTCAGGGTGGTTAATATTCAGAATAACAGATACCCGGGAGTGAGTTACAGACTGGAATCCAATCGAGGGGTTTGGGGTGGTTTATATATAGAATAACAGATACCTGGGAGTGAGTTACAGACTGGAATCTAATCGAGGGGTTCGGGGTGGATTATATATCGAATAACAGATACCCGGGATTGAGTTACAGACTGGAATCTAATCGAGGGGTTCGGGATGGTTTATCTATAGAATAACAGATACCCGGGAGTGAGTTACAGACTGGAATCTAATCGAGGGGTTCGGGGTGGTTTATATATAGAATAACAGATACCCGGGAGTGAGTTACAGACTAGAATCTAATCGAGGGGTTCAGGGTGGTTTATACATAGAATAACTGATACCCGGGAGTGAGTTACAGACTGGAATCTAATCGAGGGGTTCGGGATGGTTTATCTATAGAATAACAGATTCCCGGGAGTGAGTTACAGACTGGAATCTAATCGTGGGGTTCGGGATGGTTTATATATAGAATAACAGATGCCCGAAAGTGAGTTACAGACTGGAATCTAATCGAGGGGTTCGGGGTGGTTTATATATAGAATAACAGATACCCGAGAGTGAGATACCGACCGGAATCTAATCGAGGGGTTCGGAGTGGTTTATATATAGAATAACAGATACCCGGGAGTGAGTTACAGACTAGAATCTAATCGAGGGGTTCAGGGTGGTTTATACATAGAATAACTGATAACCGGGAGTGAGTTACAGACTGGAATCTAATCGAGGGGTTCGGGGTGGTTCATATACTGAATAACAGATACCCAGGTGTGAGTTACAGACTGGAATCTGATTGAGGGGTTCGGGGTGGTTTATATATAGAATAACAGATACCCGGGAGTGAGTTACAGACTGGAATCTAATTGAGGGGTTCGGGGTGGTTTATATATAGAATAACAGATACCCGAGAGTGAGTTACAGACTGGAATCTAATCGAGGGGATTCAGGCCGGTTTATATATAGAATAACAGATACCCGGGAGTGAGTTACAGACTGGAATCTAATCGAGGGGTTCGGGTTGGTTAATATATAGAATAACAGATACCCGGGAGTGAGTTACAGACGGGAATCTAATCGAGGGGTTCGGGGTGGTTTATATATAGAATAACAGATACCCGGGAGTGAGTTACAGACTGGAATCTATTCGAGGGGTTTGGGGTGGTTAATATACAGAATAACAGATACCCGGGAGTGAGTTACAGACAGGAATCTAATCGAGGGGATAGGTGTGGTTTATATATAGAATAACAAATACCCGGGAGTGAGTTACAGACTGGAATCTAATCGTGGGGTTCGGGATGGTTTATATATAGAATAACAGATACCCGAAAGTGAGTTACAGACTAGAATCTAATCGAGGGGTTCAGGGTGGTTTATACATAGAATAACTGATAACCGGGAGTGAGTTACAGACTGGAATCTAATCGAGGGGTTCGGGATGGTTTATCTATATAACAACAGATACCCGGGAGTGAGTTACAGACTGGAATCTAATCGTGGGGTTCGGGATGGTTTATATATAGAATAACAGATACCCGAAAGTGAGTTACAGACTGGAATCTAATCGAGGGGTTCGGGGTGGTTTATATATAGAATAACAGATACCCGGGAGTGAGTTACAGACTGGAATCTAATCGAGGGGTTCGGGGTGGTTTCTATACAGAATAACAGATACCCGGGAATGAGTTATAGACTGGAATCTAATCGAGGGGTTTGGGGTGGTTGATATGTAGATTAACAGAGACCCGGGACAGACTTACAGAGTGGAATCTAATTGAGGGGTTAGGCGTGTTTTTTTTATAGAATAACAGATCCCCGGGAGTGAGTTACAGACTGGAATCCAATCGAGGGGTTTGGGGTGGTTTATATATAGAATAACAGATACCCGGGAGTGAGTTACAGGCTGGAATCTAATCGAAGGGTTCGTGGTGGTTTATTTATAGAATAACAGATACCCGGCAGTGAGTTACAGACTGGAATCTAATTGAGGGGTTCAGGGTGGTTTATATATAGAATAACAGATACCCGGGAGTGAGTTACAGACTGGAATCTAATCGAGGGGTTTGGGGTGGTTTATATATAGAAAAACAGATACACGGGAGTGAGTTACAGACTGGAATCTAATCGAGGGGTTCGGGGTGGTTTATATATAGAATAACAGATTCCCGAGAGTGAGTTACAGACTGGAATCTAATCGAGGGGATTCAGGGTGGTTTATATATAGAATAACAGATACCCGGGAGTGAGTTACAGACTGGAATCTGATCGAGGGGTTCGCTGTGGTTTATATAGAGAATAACAGACACCCGGGAGTGAGTTACAGACTGGAATCTAATCGAGGGATTCGGGGTGGTTTATCTATAGAATAACAGATACCCGGGAGTGAGTTACAGACTGGAATCTAATCGAGGGGTTCGGGGTGGTTTATATAGAGAATAACAGACACCCGGGAGTGAGTTACAGACTGGAATCTAATCGAAGGGTTCGTGGTGGTTTATTTATAGAATAACAGATACCCGGCAGTGAGTTACAGACTGGAATCTAATCGAGGGGTTCAGGATGGTTTATATATAGAATAACTGATACCCGGGAGTGAGTTACAGACTGGAATCTAATCGAGGGGTTCGGGGTGGTTTATATATAGAAAAACAGATACACGGGAGTGAGTTACAGACTGGAATCTAATCGAGGGGTTCGGGTTGGTTTATATATAGAATAACAGATACCCGGGAGTGAGTTAGAGACTGGAATATAATCGAGGGGTTCGGGGTGGTTTATATATAGAGTAACAGATACCCGGGAGTGAGTTAGAGACTGGAATCTAATCGAGGGGTTCGGGGTGGGTTATATACAGAATAACAGATACCCGGGAGTGAGTTACAGACTGGAATCGAATCGAGTGGTTTGGGGTGGTTTATATATAGAATAACCGATACCCGGGAGTGAGTTACAGACTGGAATCTAATCGAGCGGTTCGGGGTGATTTATATACAGAATAACAGATACCCGGGAGTGAGTTACAGACTGGAATCTAATCGAGGGGTTCAGGGTGATTTATAAACAGAATAACAGATACCCGGGAGTGGGTTACAGACTGTAATCTAATCGAGGGGTTCGGGGTGGTTTATATATAGAATAACAGATACCCGGGAGTGATTTACAGACTGGAATCTAATCGAGGAGTTCGGAGTGGTTTATATATAGAATAACAGATACCCGGGAGTGAGTTACAGACTGGATTCTAACCGAGGGGTTAGGGGTGGTTTATATATAGAATAACATATACCCGGGAGTAGGTTACAGACTGGAATCTAATCGAGGGGTTCAGGGTGGTTTATATATAGAATAACAGATACCCGGGAGCGAGTTACAGACTGGAATCTAATCGAGGGATTCGGGATGGTTTATATATAGAATAACAGACACCCGGGAGTGAGTTTCCGACTGGAATCTAACCGAGGGGTTAGGGGTGGTTTATATATAGAATAACATATACCCGGGAGTGAGTTACAGACTGGAGTCTAATCGAGGGGTTCACGGTGGTTTATATATAGAATAACAGACACCCGGGAGTGAGTTACAGACTGGAATCTAATCGAGGGGTTCGGGATGGTTTATATATAGAATAACAGATACCCGGGAGTGAGTTACAGACTGGAATCTAATCGAGGGGTTGATGATGGTTTATATATAGAATAACAGATACCCGGGAGTGAGTTACAGACTGGAATCTAATCGAGTGGTTCGGGATGGTTTATATATAGAATAACAGACACCCGGGATTAAGTTACAGACTGCAATCTAATCGACGGGTTCGGGGTGGTTTATATAGAATAACAGATACCCGGGAGTGAGTTACAGACTGGAATCTAATCGAGGGGTTCGGGGTGGTTCATATACTGAATAACAGCTACCCAGGTGTGAGTTACAGACTGGAATCTGATTGAGGGGTTCGGGGTGGTTTATATATAGAATAACAGATACCCGGGAGTGAGTTACAGACTGGAATCTAATTGAGGGGTTCGGGGTGGTTTATATATAGAATAACAGATACCCGAGAGTGAGTTACAGACTGGAATCTAATCGAGGGGATTCAGGGTGGTTTATATATAGAATAACAGATACCCGGGAGTGAGTTACTGACTGGAATCTAATCGAGGGGTTTGGGTTGGTTAATATATAGAATAACAGATACCCGGGAGTGAGTTACAGACGGGAATCTAACCGAGGGGTTCGGGATGGTTTATATATAGAATAACAGATACCCGGGAGTGAGTTACAGACTGGAATCTAATCGAGGGGTTTTGGGTGGGTTTATATATAGAATAACAGATACCCGGGAGTGAGTTACAGACTGGAATCTATTCGAGGGGTTTGGGGTGGTTAATATACAGAATAACAGATACCCGGGAGTGAGTTACAGACTGGAATCTAATCGAGGGGATAGGTGTGGTTTATATTGAGAATAACAAATACCCGGGAGTGAGTTACAGACTGGAATCTAATCGAGGGGTTCAGGGTGGTTTATATATTGAATAACAGATACCCGGGAGTGAGTTACAGACTGGAATCTAATCGAGGGGTTCGGGTTGGTTTATATAGAGAATAACAGATACCCGGGAGTGAGTTACAGACTGGAATCTAATCGAGGGGTTAGGTGTGGTTTATATATAGAATAACAAATACCCGGGAGTGAGTTACAGACTGGAATCTAATCGAGGGGTTCAGGGTGGTTTATATACAGAATAACAGATACCAGGGAGTGAGTTACAGATCGGAATTTAATCGAGGAGTTCAGGGTGGTTTATATATTGAATAACAGATACCCGGAAGTGAGTTACAGACAGGAATCGAATCGAGGGGTTCGGGGTGGTTTATATATTAAATAACAGATACCGGGAGTGAGTTACAGACTGGGATCTAATCGAGGGGTTGGGGGTGGTTTATATACAGAATAACAGATACCCAGGAGTGAGATACAGACTGGAATCTAATCGAGGGGTTCGGAGTGGTTTATATACGGAATAACAGATACTAGGGAGTGCGTTACAGATCGGAATCTAATCGAGGGATTCGGGGTGGTTTATATGCAGAATAACAGATACCCGGGAGCGAGTTACAGACTGGAATCTAATCGAGTGCTACAGGGTGGTTTATAGAGAGAATGACAGATACGCGGGAGTGAGTTACAGACTAGAATTTGATCGAGGGGTTCGGGGTGGTTTATATATAGAATAACAGATCCCCGGGAGTGAGTGACAGACTGGAATCCAATCAAGGGGTTTGGGGTGGATTATATATAGAATAACAGATACCCGGGAGTGAGTTACAGACTGGAATCTAATCGAGGGGTTCGGGGTGGATTATATATCGAATAACAGAAACCCGGGAGTGAGTTACAGACTGGAATCTAATCGAGGGGTTCGGGATGGTTTATATATAGAATAACAGACACGCGGGAGTGAGTTACAGACTGGAATCTAATCGAGGGGTTCGGGGTGGGTTATATACAGGATAACAGATACCCGGGAGTGAGTTACAGACTGGAATCGAATCGAGGGGTTTGGGGTGGTTTATATATAGAATAACCGATACCCGGGAGTGAGTTACAGACTGGAATCTAATCGAGCGGTTCGGGGTGATTTATATACAGAATAACAGATACCCGGGAGTGAGTTACAGACTGGAATCTAATCGAGGGGTTCAGGGTGATTTATAAACAGAATAACAGATACCCGGGAGTGGGTTACAGACTGTAATCTAATCGAGGGGTTCGGGGTGGTTTATATATAGAATAACAGATACCCGGGAGTGATTTACAGACTGGAATCTAATCGAGGAGTTCGGAGTGGTTTATATATAGAATAACAGATACCCGGGAGTGAGTTACAGACTGGATTCTAACCGAGGGGTTAGGGGTGGTTTATATATAGAATAACATATACCCGGGAGTAGGTTACAGACTGGAATCTAATCGAGGGGTTCAGGGTGGTTTATATATAGAATAACAGATACCCGGGAGTGAGTTACAGACTGGAATCTAATCGAGGGGTTCGGGATGGTTTATATATAGAATAACAGACACCCGGGAGTGAGTTTCCGACTGGAATCTAACCGAGGGGTTAGGGGTGGTTTATATATAGAATAACATATACCCGGGAGTGAGTTACAGACTGGAGTCTAATCGAGGGGTTCACGGTGGTTTATATATAGAATAACAGACACCCGGGAGTGAGTTACAGACTGGAATCTAATCGAGGGGTTCGGGATGGTTTATATATAGAATAACAGATACCCGGGAGTGAGTTACAGACTGGAATCTAATCGAGGGGTTGATGATGGTTTATATATAGAATAACAGATACCCGGGAGTGAGTTACAGACTGGAATCTAATCGAGTGGTTCGGGATGGTTTATATATAGAATAACAGACACCCGGGATTAAGTTACAGACTGCAATCTAATCGACGGGTTCGGGGTGGTTTATATAGAATAACAGATACCCGGGAGTGAGTTACAGACTGGAATCTAATCGAGGGGTTCGGGGTCGTTTATATATAGAATAACAGATCCCCAGGAGTGAGTGAGAGACTGGAATCTAATCGTGGGGTTCGGACTGGTTTATATACAGAATAACAGATACCCGGGAGTGAGTTACAGGCTGGAATCTAATCGAGGGTTTTGGGGTTGTTTTAAATACAGAATAACAGATACCCGGGAGTGAGTTACAGACTGGAATCTAATCGAGGGGTTCAGGGTGATTGATAAACAGAATAACAGATCCCGGGAGTGGGTTACAGACTGGAATCTAATTTAGGGGTTCGGGGTGGTTTATATATAGAATAACAGATACCGGGAGTGAGTTACAGACTGGGATCTAATCGAGGGGTTGGGGGTGGTTTATATATAGAATAACAGATACCCGGGAGTGAGTTACAGACTGGAATCTAATCGAGGGGTTCGGGGTGGTTTATATATAGAATAACAGATACCCGGGAGTGAGTTACAGACTGGAATCTATTCGAACGGTTCAGGGTGGTTAATATACAGAATAACAAATACCCGGGAGTGAGTTACAGACTGGAATCTAATCGAGGGGTTCGGGGTGGTTTATATATTGAATAACGGATACCAGGGAGTGAGTTACAGACCGGAATCTAATCGAGGGGTTCAGGGTGGTTTATATACAGAATAACAGATACCAGGGAGTGAGTTACAGATCGGAATCTAATCGAGGGGTTCAGGGGGGTTTAGATATTGAATAACAGATACCCGGGAGTGAGTTACAGACTGGAATCTAATCGAGGGGTTCGGGGTGGTTTATATATTAAATAACAGATACCGGGAGTGAGTTACAGACTGGGATCTAATCGAGGGGTTGGGGGTGGTTTATATATAGAATAACAGATACCCGTGAGTGAGTTACAGACTGGAGTCTAATCGAGGGGTTCGGGGTGGTTTATATATTAAATAACAGATACCGGGAGTGAGTTACAGACTGGGATCTAATCGAGGGGTTGGGGGTGGTTTATATATAGAATAACAGATACCCGGGAGTGAGTTACAGACTGGAATCTGATCGAGGGGTTCGGAGTGGTTTATATATAGAACAACAGATACCCGGGAGTGAGTTACAGACTGGAATCTAATCGAGGGGTTCGGGGTGGTTCATATACAGAATAACAGATACCCGGGAGTGAGTTACAGACTGGAATCTAATCGAGGGGTTCAGGGTGGTTTATATATACAATAACAGATACCCGGGAGTGAGTTACAGACTGGAATCTAATCGTGGGGTTTGGGGTGGTTTATATATAGAATAACAGATACCCGGGAGTGAGTTACAGACTGGAATCTAATCGAGTGGTTCGGGATGGTTTATATACAGAATAACAGATACCCAGGAATGAGTTACAGACTGGAATCTAATCGAGGGGTTCGGGGTGGTTTATATATAGAATAACAGACAACCAGGAGTGAGTTACTGACTGGAATCTAATCGAGGGGTTCAGGGTGGTTTATATATAGAATAACAGACACGCGGGAGTGAGTTACAGACTGGAATCTAATCGAGGGGTTCGGGGTGGTTCATATACTGAATAACAGATACCCAGGAGTGAGTTACAGACTGGAATCTGATTGAGGGGTTCGGGGTGGTTTATATATAGAATAACAGACAACCAGGAGTGAGTTACAGACTGGAATCTAATCGAGGGGTTCGGAGTGGTTTATATATAGAATAACAGATACCCGGGAGTGAGTTACAGACTGGAATCTAATCGAGGGGTTCGGGGTGGTTCATATACAGAATAACAGATACCCGGGAGTGAGTTACAGACTGGAATCTAATCGAGGGGTTCAGGGTGGTTTATATATACAATAACAGATACCCGGAAGTGAGTTACAGACAGGAATCGAATCGAGGGGTTCGGGGTGGTTTATATATTAAATAACAGATACCGGGAGTGAGTTACAGACTGGGATCTAATCGAGGGGTTGGGGGTGGTTTATATACAGAATAACAGATACCCAGGAGTGAGATACAGACTGGAATCTAATCGAGGGGTTCGGAGTGGTTTATATACGGAATAACAGATACTAGGGAGTGCGTTACAGATCGGAATCTAATCGAGGGATTCGGGGTGGTTTATATGCAGAATAACAGATACCCGGGAGCGAGTTACAGACTGGAATCTAATCGAGTGCTACAGGGTGGTTTATAGAGAGAATGACAGATACGCGGGAGTGAGTTACAGACTAGAATTTAATCGAGGGGTTCGGGGTGGTTTATATATAGAATAACAGATCCCCGGGAGTGAGTGACAGACTGGAATCCAATCAAGGGGTTTGGGGTGGATTATATATAGAATAACAGATACCCGGGAGTGAGTTACAGACTGGAATCTAATCGAGGGGTTCGGGGTGGATTATATATCGAATAACAGAAACCCGGGAGTGAGTTACAGACTGGAATCTAATCGAGGGGTTCGGGATGGTTTATATATAGAATAACAGACACGCGGGAGTGAGTTACAGACTGGAATCTAATCGAGGGGTTCGGGGTGGGTTATATACAGGATAACAGATACCCGGGAGTGAGTTACAGACTGGAATCGAATCGAGGGGTTTGGGGTGGTTTATATATAGAATAACCGATACCCGGGAGTGAGTTACAGACTGGAATCTAATCGAGCGGTTCGGGGTGATTTATATACAGAATAACAGATACCCGGGAGTGAGTTACAGACTGGAATCTAATCGAGGGGTTCAGGGTGATTTATAAACAGAATAACAGATACCCGGGAGTGGGTTACAGACTGTAATCTAATCGAGGGGTTCGGGGTGGTTTATATATAGAATAACAGATACCCGGGAGTGATTTACAGACTGGAATCTAATCGAGGAGTTCGGAGTGGTTTATATATAGAATAACAGATACCCGGGAGTGAGTTACAGACTGGATTCTAACCGAGGGGTTAGGGGTGGTTTATATATAGAATAACATATACCCGGGAGTAGGTTACAGACTGGAATCTAATCGAGGGGTTCAGGGTGGTTTATATATAGAATAACAGATACCCGGGAGTGAGTTACAGACTGGAATCTAATCGAGGGGTTCGGGATGGTTTATATATAGAATAACAGACACCCGGGAGTGAGTTTCCGACTGGAATCTAACCGAGGGGTTAGGGGTGGTTTATATATAGAATAACATATACCCGGGAGTGAGTTACAGACTGGAGTCTAATCGAGGGGTTCACGGTGGTTTATATATAGAATAACAGACACCCGGGAGTGAGTTACAGACTGGAATCTAATCGAGGGGTTCGGGATGGTTTATATATAGAATAACAGATACCCGGGAGTGAGTTACAGACTGGAATCTAATCGAGGGGTTGATGATGGTTTATATATAGAATAACAGATACCCGGGAGTGAGTTACAGACTGGAATCTAATCGAGTGGTTCGGGATGGTTTATATATAGAATAACAGACACCCGGGATTAAGTTACAGACTGCAATCTAATCGACGGGTTCGGGGTGGTTTATATAGAATAACAGATACCCGGGAGTGAGTTACAGACTGGAATCTAATCGAGGGGTTCGGGGTCGTTTATATATAGAATAACAGATCCCCAGGAGTGAGTGAGAGACTGGAATCTAATCGTGGGGTTCGGACTGGTTTATATACAGAATAACAGATACCCGGGAGTGAGTTACAGGCTGGAATCTAATCGAGGGTTTTGGGGTTGTTTTAAATACAGAATAACAGATACCCGGGAGTGAGTTACAGACTGGAATCTAATCGAGGGGTTCAGGGTGATTGATAAACAGAATAACAGATCCCGGGAGTGGGTTACAGACTGGAATCTAATTTAGGGGTTCGGGGTGGTTTATATATAGAATAACAGATACCGGGAGTGAGTTACAGACTGGGATCTAATCGAGGGGTTGGGGGTGGTTTATATATAGAATAACAGATACCCGGGAGTGAGTTACAGACTGGAATCTAATCGAGGGGTTCGGGGTGGTTTATATATAGAATAACAGATACCCGGGAGTGAGTTACAGACTGGAATCTATTCGAACGGTTCAGGGTGGTTAATATACAGAATAACAAATACCCGGGAGTGAGTTACAGACTGGAATCTAATCGAGGGGTTCGGGGTGGTTTATATATTGAATAACGGATACCAGGGAGTGAGTTACAGACCGGAATCTAATCGAGGGGTTCAGGGTGGTTTATATACAGAATAACAGATACCAGGGAGTGAGTTACAGATCAGAATCTAATCGAGGGGTTCAGGGGGGTTTAGATATTGAATAACAGATACCCGGGAGTGAGTTACAGACTGGAATCTAATCGAGGGGTTCGGGGTGGTTTATATATTAAATAACAGATACCGGGAGTGAGTTACAGACTGGGATCTAATCGAGGGGTTGGGGGTGGTTTATATATAGAATAACAGATACCCGTGAGTGAGTTACAGACTGGAGTCTAATCGAGGGGTTCGGGGTGGTTTATATATTAAATAACAGATACCGGGAGTGAGTTACAGACTGGGATCTAATCGAGGGGTTGGGGGTGGTTTATATATAGAATAACAGATACCCGGGAGTGAGTTACAGACTGGAATCTGATCGAGGGGTTCGGAGTGGTTTATTATATAGAACAACAGATACCCGGGAGTGAGTTACAGACTGGAATCTAATCGAGGGGTTCGGGGTGGTTCATATACAGAATAACAGATACCCGGGAGTGAGTTACAGACTGGAATCTAATCGAGGGGTTCAGGGTGGTTTATATATACAATAACAGATACCCGGGAGTGAGTTACAGACTGGAATCTAATCGTGGGGTTTGGGGTGGTTTATATATAGAATAACAGATACCCGGGAGTGAGTTACAGACTGGAATCTAATCGAGTGGTTCGGGATGGTTTATATACAGAATAACAGATACCCAGGAATGAGTTACAGACTGGAATCTAATCGAGGGGTTCGGGGTGGTTTATATATAGAATAACAGACAACCAGGAGTGAGTTACTGACTGGAATCTAATCGAGGGGTTCAGGGTGGTTTATATATAGAATAACAGACACGCGGGAGTGAGTTACAGACTGGAATCTAATCGAGGGGTTCGGGGTGGTTCATATACTGAATAACAGATACCCAGGAGTGAGTTACAGACTGGAATCTGATTGAGGGGTTCGGGGTGGTTTATATATAGAATAACAGACAACCAGGAGTGAGTTACAGACTGGAATCTAATCGAGGGGTTCGGAGTGGTTTATATATAGAATAACAGATACCCGGGAGTGAGTTACAGACTGGAATCTAATCGAGGGGTTCGGGGTGGTTCATATACAGAATAACAGATACCCGGGAGTGAGTTACAGACTGGAATCTAATCGAGGGGTTCAGGGTGGTTTATATATACAATAACAGATACCCGGGAGTGAGTTACAGACTGGAATCTAATCGAGGGGTTTGGGGTGGTTTATATATAGAATAACAGATACCCGGGAGTGAGTTACAGACTGGAATCTAATCGAGTGGTTCGGGATAGTTTATATACAGAATAACAGATACCCGGGAATGAGTTACAGACTGGAATCTAATCGAGGGGTTCGGGGTGGTTTATATATAGAATAACAGACAACCAGGAGTGAGTTACTGACTGGAATCTAATCGAGGGGTTCAGGGTGGTTTATATATAGAATTACAGACACGCGGGAGTGGGTTACAGACTGGAATCTAATCGAGGGGTTCGGGGTGGTTCATATACTGAATAACAGATACCCAGGAGTGAGTTACAGACTGGAATCTGATTGAGGGGTTCGGGGTGGTTTATATATAGAATAACAGATACCCGGGAGTGAGTTACAGACTGGAATCTAATTGAGGGGTTCGGGGTGGTTTATATATAGAATAACAGATACCCGGGAGTGAGTTACAGACTGGAATCTAATCGAGGGGATCGGGTTGGTTAATATATAGAATAACAGATACCCGGGAGTGAGTTACAGACTGGAATCTAATCGAGGGGTTCGGGGTGGTTTATATATAGAATAACAGATACCCGGGAGTGAGTTACAGACTGGAATCTATTCGAGGGGTTTGGGGTGGTTAATATACAGAATAACAGATACCCGGGAGTGAGTTACAGACTGGAATCTAATCGAGGGGATAGGTGTGGTTTATATATAGAATAACAAATACCCGGGAGTGAGTTACAGACTGGAATCTAATCGAGGGGTTCAGGGTGGTTTATATATTGAATAACAGATACCCGGGAGTGAGTTATAGACTGGAATCTAATCGAGGGGTTCGGGTTGGTTTATATAGAGAATAACAGATACCCGGGAGTGAGTTACAGACTGGAATCTAATCGAGGGGTTAGGTGTGGTTTATATATAGAATAACAAATACCCGGGAGTAAGTTACAGACTGGAATCTAATCGAGGGGTTCAGGGTGGTTTATATACAGAATAACAGATACCAGGGAGTGAGTTACAGATCGGAATTTAATCGAGGAGTTCAGGGTGGTTTATATATTGAATAACAGATACCCGGGAGTGAGTTACAGACAGGAATCTAATCGAGGGGTTCGGGGTGGTTTATATATTAAATAACAGATACCGGGAGTGAGTTACAGACTGGGATCTAATCGAGGGGTTGGGGGTGGTTTATATACAGAATAACAGATACCCAGGAGTGAGATACAGACTGGAATCTAATCGAGGGGTTCGGAGTGGTTTATATACGGAATAACAGATACTAGGGAGTGAGTTACAGATCGGAATCTAATCGAGGGACTCGGGGTGGTTTATATGCAGAATAACAGATACCCGGGAGCGAGTTACAGACTGGAATCTAATCGAGTGCTACAGGGTGGTTTATAGAGAGAATGACAGATACGCGGGAGTGAGTTACAGACTAGAATTTAATCGAGGGGTTCGGGGTGGTTTATATATAGAATAACAGATCCCCGGGAGTGAGTTACAGACTGGAATCCAATCAAGGGGTTTGGGGTGGTTTATATATAGAATAACAGATACCCGGGAGTGAGTTACAGACTGGAATCTAATCGAGGGGTTCGGGGTGGATTATATATCGAATAACAGAAACCCGGGAGTGAGTTACAGACTGGAATCTAATCGAGGGGTTCGGGATGGTTTATCTATAGAATAACAGATACCCGGGAGTGAGTTACAGACTGGAATCTAATCGAGGGGTTCGGGGTGGTTTATATATAGAATAACAGATACCCGGGAGTGAGTTACAGACTAGAATCTAATCGAGGGGTTCAGGGTGGTTTATACATAGAATAACTGATACCCGGGAGTGAGTTACAGACTGGAATCTAATCGAGGGGTTCGGGGTGGTTTATCTATAGAATAACAGATACCCGGGAGTGAGTTACAGACTGGAATCTAATCGTGGGGTTCGGGATGGTTTATATATAGAATAACAGATACCCGAAAGTGAGTTACAGACTGGAATCTAATCGAGGGGTTCGGGGTGGTTTATATATAGAATAACAGATACCCGAGAGTGAGTTACAGACCGGAATCTAATCGAGGGGTTCGGGGTGGTTTATATATAGAATAACAGATACCCGGGTGTGAGTTACAGACTAGAATCTAATCGAGGGGTTCAGGGTGGATTATACATAGAATAACTGATACCCGGGAGTGAGTTACAGACTGGAATCTAATCGAGGGGTTCGGGATGGTTTATCTATAGAATAACAGATTCCCGGGAGTGAGTTACAGACTGGAATCTAATCGTGGGGTTCGGGATGGTTTATATATAGAATTACAGATACCCGAAAGTGAGTTACAGACTGGAATCTAATCGAGGGGTTCGGGGTGGTTTATATATAGAATAACAGATACCCGGGAGTGAGTTACAGACTGGAATCTAATCCAGGGGTTCGGGGTGGTTTCTATACAGAATAACAGATACCCGGGAGTGAGTTATAGACTGGAATCTAATCGAGGGGTTCGGGATGGTTTATATATAGAATAACAGATACCCGGGAGTGAGTTACAGACTGGAATCTAATCGAGGGGTTCGGGGTGGTTTATATATAGAATAACAGATACCCGGGAGTGAGTTACAGACTGGAATCTATTCGAGGGGTTTGGGGTGGTTAATATATAGAATAACAGATACCCGGGAGTGAGTTACAGACTGGAATCTAATCGAGTGGTTCGGGATAGTTTATATACAGAATAACAGATACCCGGGAATGAGTTACAGACTGGAATCTAATCGAGGGGTTCGGGGTGGTTTATATATAGAATAACAGACAACCAGGAGTGAGTTACTGACTGGAATCTAATCGAGGGGTTCAGGGTGGTTTATATATAGAATTACAGACACGCGGGAGTGGGTTACAGACTGGAATCTAATCGAGGGGTTCGGGGTGGTTCATATACTGAATAACAGATACCCAGGAGTGAGTTACAGACTGGAATCTGATTGAGGGGTTCGGGGTGGTTTATATATAGAATAACAGATACCCGGGAGTGAGTTACAGACTGGAATCTAATTGAGGGGTTCGGGGTGGTTTATATATAGAATAACAGATACCCGGGAGTGAGTTACAGACTGGAATCTAATCGAGGGGATCGGGTTGGTTAATATATAGAATAACAGATACCCGGGAGTGAGTTACAGACTGGAATCTAATCGAGGGGTTCGGGGTGGTTTATATATAGAATAACAGATACCCGGGAGTGAGTTACAGACTGGAATCTATTCGAGGGGTTTGGGGTGGTTAATATACAGAATAACAGATACCCGGGAGTGAGTTACAGACTGGAATCTAATCGAGGGGATAGGTGTGGTTTATATATAGAATAACAAATACCCGGGAGTGAGTTACAGACTGGAATCTAATCGAGGGGTTCAGGGTGGTTTATATATTGAATAACAGATACCCGGGAGTGAGTTATAGACTGGAATCTAATCGAGGGGTTCGGGTTGGTTTATATAGAGAATAACAGATACCCGGGAGTGAGTTACAGACTGGAATCTAATCGAGGGGTTAGGTGTGGTTTATATATAGAATAACAAATACCCGGGAGTAAGTTACAGACTGGAATCTAATCGAGGGGTTCAGGGTGGTTTATATACAGAATAACAGATACCAGGGAGTGAGTTACAGATCGGAATTTAATCGAGGAGTTCAGGGTGGTTTATATATTGAATAACAGATACCCGGGAGTGAGTTACAGACAGGAATCTAATCGAGGGGTTCGGGGTGGTTTATATATTAAATAACAGATACCGGGAGTGAGTTACAGACTGGGATCTAATCGAGGGGTTGGGGGTGGTTTATATACAGAATAACAGATACCCAGGAGTGAGATACAGACTGGAATCTAATCGAGGGGTTCGGAGTGGTTTATATACGGAATAACAGATACTAGGGAGTGAGTTACAGATCGGAATCTAATCGAGGGACTCGGGGTGGTTTATATGCAGAATAACAGATACCCGGGAGCGAGTTACAGACTGGAATCTAATCGAGTGCTACAGGGTGGTTTATAGAGAGAATGACAGATACGCGGGAGTGAGTTACAGACTAGAATTTAATCGAGGGGTTCGGGGTGGTTTATATATAGAATAACAGATCCCCGGGAGTGAGTTACAGACTGGAATCCAATCAAGGGGTTTGGGGTGGTTTATATATAGAATAACAGATACCCGGGAGTGAGTTACAGACTGGAATCTAATCGAGGGGTTCGGGGTGGATTATATATCGAATAACAGAAACCCGGGAGTGAGTTACAGACTGGAATCTAATCGAGGGGTTCGGGATGGTTTATCTATAGAATAACAGATACCCGGGAGTGAGTTACAGACTGGAATCTAATCGAGGGGTTCGGGGTGGTTTATATATAGAATAACAGATACCCGGGAGTGAGTTACAGACTAGAATCTAATCGAGGGGTTCAGGGTGGTTTATACATAGAATAACTGATACCCGGGAGTGAGTTACAGACTGGAATCTAATCGAGGGGTTCGGGGTGGTTTATCTATAGAATAACAGATACCCGGGAGTGAGTTACAGACTGGAATCTAATCGTGGGGTTCGGGATGGTTTATATATAGAATAACAGATACCCGAAAGTGAGTTACAGACTGGAATCTAATCGAGGGGTTCGGGGTGGTTTATATATAGAATAACAGATACCCGAGAGTGAGTTACAGACCGGAATCTAATCGAGGGGTTCGGGGTGGTTTATATATAGAATAACAGATACCCGGGTGTGAGTTACAGACTAGAATCTAATCGAGGGGTTCAGGGTGGATTATACATAGAATAACTGATACCCGGGAGTGAGTTACAGACTGGAATCTAATCGAGGGGTTCGGGATGGTTTATCTATAGAATAACAGATTCCCGGGAGTGAGTTACAGACTGGAATCTAATCGTGGGGTTCGGGATGGTTTATATATAGAATTACAGATACCCGAAAGTGAGTTACAGACTGGAATCTAATCGAGGGGTTCGGGGTGGTTTATATATAGAATAACAGATACCCGGGAGTGAGTTACAGACTGGAATCTAATCCAGGGGTTCGGGGTGGTTTCTATACAGAATAACAGATACCCGGGAGTGAGTTATAGACTGGAATCTAATCGAGGGGTTCGGGATGGTTTATATATAGAATAACAGATACCCGGGAGTGAGTTACAGACTGGAATCTAATCGAGGGGTTCGGGGTGGTTTATATATAGAATAACAGATACCCGGGAGTGAGTTACAGACTGGAATCTATTCGAGGGGTTTGGGGTGGTTAATATACAGAATAACAGATACCCGGGAGTGAGTTACAGACTGGAATCTAATCGAGGGGATAGGTGTGGTTTATATATAGAATAACAAATACCCGGGAGTGAGTTACAGACTGGAATCTAATCGAGGGGTTCAGGGTGGTTTATATATTGAATAACAGATACCCGGGAGTGAGTTATAGACTGGAATCTAATCGAGGGGTTCGGGTTGGTTTATATAGAGAATAACAGATACCCGGGAGTGAGTTACAGACTGGAATCTAATCGAGGGGTTAGGTGTGGTTTATATATAGAATAACAAATACCCGGGAGTGAGTTACAGACTGGAATCTAATCGAGGGGTTCAGGGTGGTTTATATACAGAATAACAGATACCAGGGAGTGAGTTACAGATCGGAATTTAATCGAGGAGTTCAGGGTGGTTTATATATTGAATAACAGATACCCGGGAGTGAGTTACAGACAGGAATCTAATCGAGGGGTTCGGGGTGGTTTATATATTAAATAACAGATACCGGGAGTGAGTTACAGACTGGGATCTAATCGAGGGGTTGGGGGTGGTTTATATACAGAATAACAGATACCCAGGAGTGAGATACAGACTGGAATCTAATCGAGGGGTTCGGAGTGGTTTATATACGGAATAACAGATACTAGGGAGTGAGTTACAGATCGGAATCTAATCGAGGGACTCGGGGTGGTTTATATGCAGAATAACAGATACCCGGGAGCGAGTTACAGACTGGAATCTAATCGAGTGCTACAGGGTGGTTTATAGAGAGAATGACAGATACGCGGGAGTGAGTTACAGACTAGAATTTAATCGAGGGGTTCGGGGTGGTTTATATATAGAATAACAGATCCCCGGGAGTGAGTTACAGACTGGAATCCAATCAAGGGGTTTGGGGTGGTTTATATATAGAATAACAGATACCCGGGAGTGAGTTACAGACTGGAATCTAATCGAGGGGTTCGGGGTGGATTATATATCGAATAACAGAAACCCGGGAGTGAGTTACAGACTGGAATCTAATCGAGGGGTTCGGGATGGTTTATCTATAGAATAACAGATACCCGGGAGTGAGTTACAGACTGGAATCTAATCGAGGGGTTCGGGGTGGTTTATATATAGAATAACAGATACCCGGGAGTGAGTTACAGACTAGAATCTAATCGAGGGGTTCAGGGTGGTTTATACATAGAATAACTGATACCCGGGAGTGAGTTACAGACTGGAATCTAATCGAGGGGTTCGGGGTGGTTTATCTATAGAATAACAGATACCCGGGAGTGAGTTACAGACTGGAATCTAATCGTGGGGTTCGGGATGGTTTATATATAGAATAACAGATACCCGAAAGTGAGTTACAGACTGGAATCTAATCGAGGGGTTCGGGGTGGTTTATATATAGAATAACAGATACACGAGAGTGAGTTACAGACCGGAATCTAATCGAGGGGTTCGGGGTGGTTTATATATAGAATAACAGATACCCGGGTGTGAGTTACAGACTAGAATCTAATCGAGGGGTTCAGGGTGGATTATACATAGAATAACTGATACCCGGGAGTGAGTTACAGACTGGAATCTAATCGAGGGGTTCGGGATGGTTTATCTATAGAATAACAGATACCATAGAGTGAGTTACAGACTGGAATCTAATCGTGGGGTTCGGGATGGTTTATATATAGAATTACAGATACCCGAAAGTGAGTTACAGACTGGAATCTAATCGAGGGGTTCGGGGTGGTTTATATATAGAATAACAGATACCCGGGAGTGAGTTACAGACTGGAATCTAATCCAGGGGTTCGGGGTGGTTTCTATACAGAATAACAGATACCCGGGAGTGAGTTATAGACTGGAATCTAATCGAGGGGTTCGGGGTGGTTTATGTATAGAATAACAGATAGCCGGGAGTGAGTTACAGTTACAGTTTATATAGAGAATAACAGACTCCCTGGAGTGAGTTACAGACTGGAATTTAATCGAGGGGTTCAGGGTGGTTAATATTCAGAATAACAGATCCCCGGGAGTGAGTTACAGACTGGAATCCAATCGAGGGGTTTGGGGTGGTTTATATATAGAATAACAGATACCCAGGAGTGAGTTACAGACTGGAATCTAATCGAGGGGTTCGGGGTGGATTATATATCGAATAACAGATACCCGGGAGTGAGTTACAGACTGGAATCTAATCGAGGGGTTCGGGGTGGTTTATATATAGAATAACAGATACCCGGGAGTGAGTTACAGACTAGAATCTAATCGAGGGGTTCAGGGTGGTTTATACATAGAATAACTGATACCCGGGAGTGAGTTACAGACTGGAATCTAATCGAGGGGTTCGGGGTGGTTTATCTATAGAATAACAGATACCCGGGAGTGAGTTACAGACTGGAATCTAATCGTGGGGTTCGGGATGGTTTATATATAGAATAACAGATACCCGAAAGTGAGTTACAGACTGGAATCTAATCGAGGGGTTCGGGGTGGTTTATATATAGAATAACAGATACCCGAGAGTGAGTTACAGACCGGAATCTAATCGAGGGGTTCGGGGTGGTTTATATATAGAATAACAGATACCCGGGTGTGAGTTACAGACTAGAATCTAATCGAGGGGTTCAGGGTGGATTATACATAGAATAACTGATACCCGGGAGTGAGTTACAGACTGGAATCTAATCGAGGGGTTCGGGATGGTTTATCTATAGAATAACAGATTCCCGGGAGTGAGTTACAGACTGGAATCTAATCGTGGGGTTCGGGATGGTTTATATATAGAATTACAGATACCCGAAAGTGAGTTACAGACTGGAATCTAATCGAGGGGTTCGGGGTGGTTTATATATAGAATAACAGATACCCGGGAGTGAGTTACAGACTGGAATCTAATCCAGGGGTTCGGGGTGGTTTCTATACAGAATAACAGATACCCGGGAGTGAGTTATAGACTGGAATCTAATCGAGGGGTTCGGGATGGTTTATATATAGAATAACAGATACCCGGGAGTGAGTTACAGACTGGAATCTAATCGAGGGGTTCGGGGTGGTTTATATATAGAATAACAGATACCCGGGAGTGAGTTACAGACTGGAATCTATTCGAGGGGTTTGGGGTGGTTAATATACAGAATAACAGATACCCGGGAGTGAGTTACAGACTGGAATCTAATCGAGGGGATAGGTGTGGTTTATATATAGAATAACAAATACCCGGGAGTGAGTTACAGACTGGAATCTAATCGAGGGGTTCAGGGTGGTTTATATATTGAATAACAGATACCCGGGAGTGAGTTATAGACTGGAATCTAATCGAGGGGTTCGGGTTGGTTTATATAGAGAATAACAGATACCCGGGAGTGAGTTACAGACTGGAATCTAATCGAGGGGTTAGGTGTGGTTTATATATAGAATAACAAATACCCGGGAGTGAGTTACAGACTGGAATCTAATCGAGGGGTTCAGGGTGGTTTATATACAGAATAACAGATACCAGGGAGTGAGTTACAGATCGGAATTTAATCGAGGAGTTCAGGGTGGTTTATATATTGAATAACAGATACCCGGGAGTGAGTTACAGACAGGAATCTAATCGAGGGGTTCGGGGTGGTTTATATATTAAATAACAGATACCGGGAGTGAGTTACAGACTGGGATCTAATCGAGGGGTTGGGGGTGGTTTATATACAGAATAACAGATACCCAGGAGTGAGATACAGACTGGAATCTAATCGAGGGGTTCGGAGTGGTTTATATACGGAATAACAGATACTAGGGAGTGAGTTACAGATCGGAATCTAATCGAGGGACTCGGGGTGGTTTATATGCAGAATAACAGATACCCGGGAGCGAGTTACAGACTGGAATCTAATCGAGTGCTACAGGGTGGTTTATAGAGAGAATGACAGATACGCGGGAGTGAGTTACAGACTAGAATTTAATCGAGGGGTTCGGGGTGGTTTATATATAGAATAACAGATCCCCGGGAGTGAGTTACAGACTGGAATCCAATCAAGGGGTTTGGGGTGGTTTATATATAGAATAACAGATACCCGGGAGTGAGTTACAGACTGGAATCTAATCGAGGGGTTCGGGGTGGATTATATATCGAATAACAGAAACCCGGGAGTGAGTTACAGACTGGAATCTAATCGAGGGGTTCGGGATGGTTTATCTATAGAATAACAGATACCCGGGAGTGAGTTACAGACTGGAATCTAATCGAGGGGTTCGGGGTGGTTTATATATAGAATAACAGATACCCGGGAGTGAGTTACAGACTAGAATCTAATCGAGGGGTTCAGGGTGGTTTATACATAGAATAACTGATACCCGGGAGTGAGTTACAGACTGGAATCTAATCGAGGGGTTCGGGGTGGTTTATCTATAGAATAACAGATACCCGGGAGTGAGTTACAGACTGGAATCTAATCGTGGGGTTCGGGATGGTTTATATATAGAATAACAGATACCCGAAAGTGAGTTACAGACTGGAATCTAATCGAGGGGTTCGGGGTGGTTTATATATAGAATAACAGATACACGAGAGTGAGTTACAGACCGGAATCTAATCGAGGGGTTCGGGGTGGTTTATATATAGAATAACAGATACCCGGGTGTGAGTTACAGACTAGAATCTAATCGAGGGGTTCAGGGTGGATTATACATAGAATAACTGATACCCGGGAGTGAGTTACAGACTGGAATCTAATCGAGGGGTTCGGGATGGTTTATCTATAGAATAACAGATACCCGGGAGTGAGTTACAGACTGGAATCTAATCGTGGGGTTCGGGATGGTTTATATATAGAATTACAGATACCCGAAAGTGAGTTACAGACTGGAATCTAATCGAGGGGTTCGGGGTGGTTTATATATAGAATAACAGATACCCGGGAGTGAGTTACAGACTGGAATCTAATCCAGGGGTTCGGGGTGGTTTCTATACAGAATAACAGATACCCGGGAGTGAGTTATAGACTGGAATCTAATCGAGGGGTTCGGGGTGGTTTATGTATAGAATAACAGATAGCCGGGAGTGAGTTACAGTTACAGTTTATATAGAGAATAACAGACTCCCTGGAGTGAGTTACAGACTGGAATTTAATCGAGGGGTTCAGGGTGGTTAATATTCAGAATAACAGATCCCCGGGAGTGAGTTACAGACTGGAATCCAATCGAGGGGTTTGGGGTGGTTTATATATAGAATAACAGATACCCAGGAGTGAGTTACAGACTGGAATCTAATCGAGGGGTTCGGGGTGGATTATATATCGAATAACAGATACCCGGGAGTGAGTTACAGACTGGAATCTAATCGAGGGGTTCGGGGTGGTTTATATATAGAATAACAGATACCCGGGAGTGAGTTACAGACTAGAATCTAATCGAGGGGTTCAGGGTGGTTTATACATAGAATAACTGATACCCGGGAGTGAGTTACAGACTGGAATCTAATCGAGGGGTTCGGGGTGGTTTATCTATAGAATAACAGATACCCGGGAGTGAGTTACAGACTGGAATCTAATCGTGGGGTTCGGGATGGTTTATATATAGAATAACAGATACCCGAAAGTGAGTTACAGACTGGAATCTAATCGAGGGGTTCGGGGTGGTTTATATATAGAATAACAGATACCCGAGAGTGAGTTACAGACCGGAATCTAATCGAGGGGTTCGGGGTGGTTTATATATGGAATAACAGATACCCGGGTGTGAGTTACAGACTAGAATCTAATCGAGGGGTTCAGGGTGGATTATACATAGAATAACTGATACCCGGGAGTGAGTTACAGACTGGAATCTAATCGAGGGGTTCGGGATGGTTTATCTATAGAATAACAGATTCCCGGGAGTGAGTTACAGACTGGAATCTAATCGTGGGGTTCGGGATGGTTTATATATAGAATTACAGATACCCGAAAGTGAGTTACAGACTGGAATCTAATCTAGGGGTTCGGGGTGGTTTATATATAGAATAACAGATACCCGGGAGTGAGTTACAGACTGGAATCTAATCCAGGGGTTCGGGGTGGTTTCTATACAGAATAACAGATACCCGGGAGTGAGTTATAGACTGGAATCTAATCGAGGGGTTCGGGATGGTTTATATATAGAATAACAGATACCCGGGAGTGAGTTACAGACTGGAATCTAATCGAGGGGTTCGGGGTGGTTTATATATAGAATAACAGATACCCGGGAGTGAGTTACAGACTGGAATCTATTCGAGGGGTTTGGGGTGGTTAATATACAGAATAACAGATACCCGGGAGTGAGTTACAGACTGGAATCTAATCGAGGGGATAGGTGTGGTTTATATATAGAATAACAAATACCCGGGAGTGAGTTACAGACTGGAATCTAATCGAGGGGTTCAGGGTGGTTTATATATTGAATAACAGATACCCGGGAGTGAGTTATAGACTGGAATCTAATCGAGGGGTTCGGGTTGGTTTATATAGAGAATAACAGATACCCGGGAGTGAGTTACAGACTGGAATCTAATCGAGGGGTTAGGTGTGGTTTATATATAGAATAACAAATACCCGGGAGTGAGTTACAGACTGGAATCTAATCGAGGGGTTCAGGGTGGTTTATATACAGAATAACAGATACCAGGGAGTGAGTTACAGATCGGAATTTAATCGAGGAGTTCAGGGTGGTTTATATATTGAATAACAGATACCCGGGAGTGAGTTACAGACAGGAATCTAATCGAGGGGTTCGGGGTGGTTTATATATTAAATAACAGATACCGGGAGTGAGTTACAGACTGGGATCTAATCGAGGGGTTGGGGGTGGTTTATATACAGAATAACAGATACCCAGGAGTGAGATACAGACTGGAATCTAATCGAGGGGTTCGGAGTGGTTTATATACGGAATAACAGATACTAGGGAGTGAGTTACAGATCGGAATCTAATCGAGGGACTCGGGGTGGTTTATATGCAGAATAACAGATACCCGGGAGCGAGTTACAGACTGGAATCTAATCGAGTGCTACAGGGTGGTTTATAGAGAGAATGACAGATACGCGGGAGTGAGTTACAGACTAGAATTTAATCGAGGGGTTCGGGGTGGTTTATATATAGAATAACAGATCCCCGGGAGTGAGTTACAGACTGGAATCCAATCAAGGGGTTTGGGGTGGTTTATATATAGAATAACAGATACCCGGGAGTGAGTTACAGACTGGAATCTAATCGAGGGGTTCGGGGTGGATTATATATCGAATAACAGAAACCCGGGAGTGAGTTACAGACTGGAATCTAATCGAGGGGTTCGGGATGGTTTATCTATAGAATAACAGATACCCGGGAGTGAGTTACAGACTGGAATCTAATCGAGGGGTTCGGGGTGGTTTATATATAGAATAACAGATACCCGGGAGTGAGTTACAGACTAGAATCTAATCGAGGGGTTCAGGGTGGTTTATACATAGAATAACTGATACCCGGGAGTGAGTTACAGACTGGAATCTAATCGAGGGGTTCGGGGTGGTTTATCTATAGAATAACAGATACCCGGGAGTGAGTTACAGACTGGAATCTAATCGTGGGGTTCGGGATGGTTTATATATAGAATAACAGATACCCGAAAGTGAGTTACAGACTGGAATCTAATCGAGGGGTTCGGGGTGGTTTATATATAGAATAACAGATACACGAGAGTGAGTTACAGACCGGAATCTAATCGAGGGGTTCGGGGTGGTTTATATATAGAATAACAGATACCCGGGTGTGAGTTACAGACTAGAATCTAATCGAGGGGTTCAGGGTGGATTATACATAGAATAACTGATACCCGGGAGTGAGTTACAGACTGGAATCTAATCGAGGGGTTCGGGATGGTTTATCTATAGAATAACAGATACCCGGGAGTGAGTTACAGACTGGAATCTAATCGTGGGGTTCGGGATGGTTTATATATAGAATTACAGATACCCGAAAGTGAGTTACAGACTGGAATCTAATCGAGGGGTTCGGGGTGGTTTATATATAGAATAACAGATACCCGGGAGTGAGTTACAGACTGGAATCTAATCCAGGGGTTCGGGGTGGTTTCTATACAGAATAACAGATACCCGGGAGTGAGTTATAGACTGGAATCTAATCGAGGGGTTCGGGGTGGTTTATGTATAGAATAACAGATAGCCGGGAGTGAGTTACAGTTACAGTTTATATAGAGAATAACAGACTCCCTGGAGTGAGTTACAGACTGGAATTTAATCGAGGGGTTCAGGGTGGTTAATATTCAGAATAACAGATCCCCGGGAGTGAGTTACAGACTGGAATCCAATCGAGGGGTTTGGGGTGGTTTATATATAGAATAACAGATACCCAGGAGTGAGTTACAGACTGGAATCTAATCGAGGGGTTCGGGGTGGATTATATATCGAATAACAGATACCCGGGAGTGAGTTACAGACTGGAATCTAATCGAGGGGTTCGGGATGGTTTATCTATAGAATAACAGATACCCGGGAGTGAGTTACAGACTGGAATCTAATCGAGGGGTTCGGGATGGTTTATCTATAGAATAACAGATACCCGGGAGTGAGTTACAGACTGGAATCTAATCGTGGGGTTCGGGATGGTTTATATATAGAATAACAGATACCCGAAAGTGAGTTACAGACTGGAATCTAATCGAGGGGTTCGGGGTGGTTTATATATAGAATAACAGATACCCGAGAGTGAGTTACAGACCGGAATCTAATCGAGGGGTTCGGGGTGGTTTATATATAGAATAACAGATACCCGCGAGTGAGTTACAGGCTAGAATCTAATCGAGGGGTTCAGGGTGGTTTATACATAGAATAACTGATACCCGGGAGTGAGTTACAGACTGGAATCTAATCGAGGGGTTCGGGGTGGTTTCTATACAGAATAACAGATACCCGGGAGTGAGTTATAGACTGGAATCTAATCGAGGGTTTGGGGCGGTTTATATGTAGAATAACAGAGACCCGGGACAGAGTTACAGAGTGGAATCTAATTGAGGGGTTAGGCGTGGTTTTTTTATAGAATAACAGATCCCCGGGAGTGAGTTACAGACTGGAATCCAATCGAGGGGTTTGGGGTGGTTTATATATAGAATAACAGATACCCGGGAGTGAGTTACAGACTGGAATCTAATCGAAGGGTTCGTGGTGGTTTTTTTATAGAATAACAGATACCCGGCAGTGAGTTACAGACTGGAATCTAATCGAGGAGTTCAGGGTGGTTTATATATGGAATAACAGATACCCGGGAGTGAGTTACAGACTGGAATCTAATCGAGGGGTTTGGGGTGGTTTATATATAGATAAACAGATACACGGGAGTGAGTTACAGACTGGAATCTAATCGAGGGGTTCGGGGTGGTTTATATATAGAATAACAGATACCCGGGAGTGAGTTACAGACTGGAATCTAATCGAGGGGTTCGGGGTGGTTTATATATAGAATAACAGATACCCGGGAGTGAGTAACAGACTGGAATCTATTCGAGGGGTTCGGGGTGGTTTATATTTAGAATAACAGATACCCGGGAGTGAGTTACAGACTGGAATCTAATCGAGGGGTTCGGGATGGTTTATATGCAAAATAACAGATACCCGGGAATGAGTTACAGACTGAAATCTAATCGAGGGGTTCGGGGTGGTTTATATATAGAGTAACAGATACCCGGGAGTGAGTTACAGACTGGAATCTAATTGAGGGGTTCGGGTTGGTTTATGTATAGAATAACAGATTCCCGAGAGTGAGTTACAGACTGGAATCTAATCGAGGGGATTCAGGGTGGTTTATATATAGAATAACAGATACCCGGGAGTGAGTTACAGACTGGAATCTAATCGAGGGGTTCGCTGTGGTTTATATAGAGAATAACAGATACCCGAGAGTGAGTTACAGACTGGAATCTAATCGAGGGTTTCGGGGTGGATTATATATAGAATAACAGATACCCGGGAGTGAGTTACAGACTGGAATCTAATCGAGGGATTCGTGGTGGTTTATTTATAGAATAACAGATACCCGGCAGTGAGTTACAGACAGGAATCTAATCGAGGGGTTCAGGGTGGTTTATATATAGAATAACTGATACCCGGGAGTGAGTTACAGACTGGAATCTAATCGAGGGGTTCGGGGTGGTTTATATATAGAAAAACAGATACACGGGAGTGAGTAACAGACTGGAATCTAATCGAGGGGTTCGGGGTGGTTTATATATAGAAGAACATATACCCGGGAGTGAGTTAGAGACTGGAATCTAATCGAGGGGTTCGGGGTGGTTTAAATACAGAATAACAGATACCCTGGAGTGAGTTACAGACTGGAATCTAATCGAGGGGTTCAGGGTGGTTTATATATAGAATAACAGATACCCGGGAGTGAGTTACAGACTGGAATCTAATCGAGGGGTTCGGGATGGTTCATATATAGAATAACAGACACCCGGGAGTGAGTTACAGACTGGAATCTAATTGAGGGTTTCGGGGTGGTTTATATATAGAGTAACAGATACCCGGGAGTGAGTTAGAGACTGGAATCTAATCCAGGGGTTCGGGGTGGGTTAAAAACAGAATAACAGATACCCGGGAGTGAGTTACAGACTGGAATCGAATCGAGGGGTTTGGGGTGGTTTATATATAGAATAACAGATACCCGGGAGTGAGTTACAGACTGGAATCTAATCGAGGGGATAGGTGTGGTTTATATATAGAATAACAAATACCAGGGAGTGAGTTACAGACTGGAATCTAATCGAGGGGTTCAGGGTGGTTTATATATTGAATAACAGATACCCGGGAGTGAGTTACAGACTGGAATCTAATCGAGGGGTTCGGGTTGGTTTATATAGAGAATAACAGATACCCGGGAGTGAGTTACAGACTGGAATCTAATCGAGGGGTTAGGTGTGGTTTATATATAGAATAACAAATACCCGGGAGTGAGTTACAGACTGGAATCTAATCGAGGGGTTCAGGGTGGTTTATATACAGAATAACAGATACCAGGGAGTGAGTTACAGACAGGAATCTAATCGAGGGGTTCGGGGTGGTTTATATATTAAATAACAGATACCGGGAGTGAGTTACAGACTGGGATCTAATCGAGGGGTTGGGGGTGGTTTATATACAGAATAACAGATACCCAGGAGTGAGATACAGACTGGAATCTAATCGAGGGGTTCGGAGTGGTTTATATACGGAATAACAGATACTAGGGAGTGAGTTACAGATCGGAATCTAATCGAGGGACTCGGGGTGGTTTATATGCAGAATAACAGATACCCGGGAGCGAGTTACAGACTGGAATCTAATCGAGTGCTACAGGGTGGTTTATAGAGAGAATGACAGATACGCGGGAGTGAGTTACAGACTAGAATTTAATCGAGGGGTTCGGGGTGGTTTATATATAGAATAACAGATCCCCGGGAGTGAGTTACAGACTGGAATCCAATCAAGGGGTTTGGGGTGGTTTATATATAGAATAACAGATACCCGGGAGTGAGTTACAGACTGGAATCTAATCGAGGGGTTCGGGGTGGATTATATATCGAATAACAGAAACCCGGGAGTGAGTTACAGACTGGAATCTAATCGAGGGGTTCGGGATGGTTTATCTATAGAATAACAGATACCCGGGAGTGAGTTACAGACTGGAATCTAATCGAGGGGTTCGGGGTGGTTTATATATAGAATAACAGATACCCGGGAGTGAGTTACAGACTAGAATCTAATCGAGGGGTTCAGGGTGGTTTATACATAGAATAACTGATACCCGGGAGTGAGTTACAGACTGGAATCTAATCGAGGGGTTCGGGGTGGTTTATCTATAGAATAACAGATACCCGGGAGTGAGTTACAGACTGGAATCTAATTGTGGGGTTCGGGATGGTTTATATATAGAATAACAGATACCCGAAAGTGAGTTACAGACTGGAATCTAATCGAGGGGTTCGGGGTGGTTTATATATAGAATAACAGATACCCGAGAGTGAGTTACAGACCGGTATCTAATCGAGGGGTTCGGGGTGGTTTATATATAGAATAACAGATACCCGGGTGTGAGTTACAGACTAGAATCTAATCGAGGGGTTCAGGGTGGATTATACATAGAATAACTGATACCCGGGAGTGAGTTACAGACTGGAATCTAATCGAGGGGTTCGGGATGGTTTATCTATAGAATAACAGATACCCGGGAGTGAGTTACAGACTGGAATCTAATCGTGGGGTTCGGGATGGTTTATATATAGAATTACAGATACCCGAAAGTGAGTTACAGACTGGAATCTAATCGAGGGGTTCGGGGTGGTTTATATATAGAATAACAGATACCCGGGAGTGAGTTACAGACTGGAATCTAATCCAGGGGTTCGGGGTGGTTTCTATACAGAATAACAGATACCCGGGAGTGAGTTATAGACTGGAATCTAATCGAGGGGTTCGGGGTGGTTTATGTATAGAATAACAGATAGCCGGGAGTGAGTTACAGTTACAGTTTATATAGAGAATAACAGACTCCCGGGAGTGAGTTACAGACTGGAATTTAATCGAGGGGTTCAGGGTGGTTAATATTCAGAATAACAGATCCCCGGGAGTGAGTTACAGACTGGAATCCAATCGAGGGGTTTGTGGTGGTTTATATATAGAATAACAGATCCCCGGGAGTGTGTTACAGACTGGAATCTAATCGAGGGGTTCGGGGTGGTTTATATATAGAATAACAGATACCCAGGAGTGAGTTACAGACTGGAATCTAATCGAGGGGTTCGGGGTGGATTATATATCGAATAACAGATACCCGGGAGTGAGTTACAGACTGGAATCTAATCGAGGGGTTCGGGATGGTTTATCTATAGAATAACAGATACCCGGGAGTGAGTTACAGACTGGAATCTAATCGAGGGGTTCGGGATGGTTTATCTATAGAATAACAGATACCCGGGAGTGAGTTACAGACTGGAATCTAATCGTGGGGTTCGGGATGGTTTATATATAGAATAACAGATACCCGAAAGTGAGTTACAGACTGGAATCTAATCGAGGGGTTCGGGGTGGTTTATATATAGAATAACAGATACCCGAGAGTGAGTTACAGACCGGAATCTAATCGAGGGGTTCGGGGTGGTTTATATATAGAATAACAGATACCCGCGAGTGAGTTACAGACTAGAATCTAATCGAGGGGTTCAGGGTGGTTTATACATAGAATAACTGATACCCGGGAGTGAGTTACAGACTGGAATCTAATCGAGGGGTTCGGGATGGTTTATCTATAGAATAACAGATACCCGGGAGTGAGTTACAGACTGGAATCTAATCGAGGGGTTCGGGGTGGTTTCTATACAGAATAACAGATACCCGGGAGTGAGTTATAGACTGGAATCTAATCGAGGGTTTGGGGCGGTTTATATGTAGAATAACAGAGACCCGGGACAGAGTTACAGAGTGGAATCTAATTGAGGGGTTAGGCGTGGTTTTTTTATAGAATAACAGATCCCCGGGAGTGAGTTACAGACTGGAATCCAATCGAGGGGTTTGGGGTGGTTTATATATAGAATAACAGATACCCGGGAGTGAGTTACAGACTGGAATCTAATCGAAGGTTTCGTGGTGGTTTATTTATAGAATAACAGATACCCGGCAGTGAGTTACAGACTGGAATCTAATCGAGGAGTTCAGGGTGGTTTATATATGGAATAACAGATACCCGGGAGTGAGTTACAGACTGGAATCTAATCGAGGGTTTTGGGGTGGTTTATATATAGATAAACAGATACACGGGAGTGAGTTACAGACTGGAATCTAATCGAGGGGTTCGGGGTGGTTTATATATAGAATAACAGATACCCGGGAGTGAGTTACAGACTGGAATCTAATCGAGGGGTTAGGTGTGGTTTATATATAGAATAACAAATACCCGGGAGTGAGTTACAGACTGGAATCTAATCGAGGGGTTCAGGGTGGTTTATATACAGAATAACAGATACCAGGGAGTGAGTTACAGACTGGAATCTAATCGAGGGGTTCGGGATGGTTTATCTATAGAATAACAGATACCCGGGAGTGAGTTACAGACTGGAATCTAATCGAGGGGTTCGGGGTGGTTTATATATAGAATAACAGATACCCGGGAGTGAGTTACAGACTAGAATCTAATCGAGGGGTTCAGGGTGGTTTATACATAGAATAACTGATACCCGGGAGTGAGTTACAGACTGGAATCTAATCGAGGGGTTCGGGGTGGTTTATCTATAGAATAACAGATACCCGGGAGTGAGTTACAGACTGGAATCTAATTGTGGGGTTCGGGATGGTTTATATATAGAATAACAGATACCCGAAAGTGAGTTACAGACTGGAATCTAATCGAGGGGTTCGGGGTGGTTTATATATAGAATAACAGATACCCGAGAGTGACTTACAGACCGGTATCTAATCGAGGGGTTCGGGGTGGTTTATATATAGAATAACAGATACCCGGGTGTGAGTTACAGACTAGAATCTAATCGAGGGGTTCAGGGTGGATTATACATAGAATAACTGATACCCGGGAGTGAGTTACAGACTGGAATCTAATCGAGGGGTTCGGGATGGTTTATCTATAGAATAACAGATACCCGGGAGTGAGTTACAGACTGGAATCTAATCGTGGGGTTCGGGATGGTTTATATATAGAATTACAGATACCCGAAAGTGAGTTACAGACTGGAATCTAATCGAGGGGTTCGGGGTGGTTTATATATAGAATAACAGATACCCGGGAGTGAGTTACAGACTGGAATCTAATCCAGGGGTTCGGGGTGGTTTCTATACAGAATAACAGATACCCGGGAGTGAGTTATAGACTGGAATCTAATCGAGGGGTTCGGGGTGGTTTATGTATAGAATAACAGATAGCCGGGAGTGAGTTACAGTTACAGTTTATATAGAGAATAACAGACTCCCGGGAGTGAGTTACAGACTGGAATTTAATCGAGGGGTTCAGGGTGGTTAATATTCAGAATAACAGATCCCCGGGAGTGAGTTACAGACTGGAATCCAATCGAGGGGTTTGTGGTGGTTTATATATAGAATAACAGATACCCAGGAGTGAGTTACAGACTGGAATCTAATCGAGGGGTTCGGGGTGGATTATATATCGAATAACAGATACCCGGGAGTGAGTTACAGACTGGAATCTAATCGAGGGGTTCGGGATGGTTTATCTATAGAATAACAGATACCCGGGAGTGAGTTACAGACTGGAATCTAATCGAGGGGTTCGGGATGGTTTATCTATAGAATAACAGATACCCGGGAGTGAGTTACAGACTGGAATCTAATCGTGGGGTTCGGGATGGTTTATATATAGAATAACAGATACCCGAAAGTGAGTTACAGACTGGAATCTAATCGAGGGGTTCGGGGTGGTTTATCTATAGAATAACAGATACCCGGGAGTGAGTTACAGACTGGAATCTAATTGTGGGGTTCGGGATGGTTTATATATAGAATAACAGATACCCGAAAGTGAGTTACAGACTGGAATCTAATCGAGGGGTTCGGGGTGGTTTATATATAGAATAACAGATACCCGAGAGTGAGTTACAGACCGGTATCTAATCGAGGGGTTCGGGGTGGTTTATATATAGAATAACAGATACCCGGGTGTGAGTTACAGACTAGAATCTAATCGAGGGGTTCAGGGTGGATTATACATAGAATAACTGATACCCGGGAGTGAGTTACAGACTGGAATCTAATCGAGGGGTTCGGGATGGTTTATCTATAGAATAACAGATACCCGGGAGTGAGTTACAGACTGGAATCTAATCGTGGGGTTCGGGATGGTTTATATATAGAATTACAGATACCCGAAAGTGAGTTACAGACTGGAATCTAATCGAGGGGTTCGGGGTGGTTTATATATAGAATAACAGATACCCGGGAGTGAGTTACAGACTGGAATCTAATCCAGGGGTTCGGGGTGGTTTCTATACAGAATAACAGATACCCGGGAGTGAGTTATAGACTGGAATCTAATCGAGGGGTTCGGGGTGGTTTATGTATAGAATAACAGATAGCCGGGAGTGAGTTACAGTTACAGTTTATATAGAGAATAACAGACTCCCGGGAGTGAGTTACAGACTGGAATTTAATCGAGGGGTTCAGGGTGGTTAATATTCAGAATAACAGATCCCCGGGAGTGAGTTACAGACTGGAATCCAATCGAGGGGTTTGTGGTGGTTTATATATAGAATAACAGATACCCAGGAGTGAGTTACAGACTGGAATCTAATCGAGGGGTTCGGGGTGGATTATATATCGAATAACAGATACCCGGGAGTGAGTTACAGACTGGAATCTAATCGAGGGGTTCGGGATGGTTTATCTATAGAATAACAGATACCCGGGAGTGAGTTACAGACTGGAATCTAATCGAGGGGTTCGGGATGGTTTATCTATAGAATAACAGATACCCGGGAGTGAGTTACAGACTGGAATCTAATCGTGGGGTTCGGGATGGTTTATATATAGAATAACAGATACCCGAAAGTGAGTTACAGACTGGAATCTAATCGAGGGGTTCGGGGTGGTTTATATATAGAATAACAGATACCCGAGAGTGAGTTACAGACCGGAATCTAATCGAGGGGTTCGGGGTGGTTTATATATAGAATAACAGATACCCGTGAGTGAGTTACAGACTAGAATCTAATCGAGGGGTTCAGGGTGGTTTATACATAGAATAACTGATACCCGGGAGTGAGTTACAGACTGGAATCTAATCGAGGGGTTCGGGATGGTTTATCTATAGAATAACAGATACCCGGGAGTGAGTTACAGACTGGAATCTAATCGAGGGGTTCGGGGTGGTTTCTATACAGAATAACAGATACCCGGGAGTGAGTTATAGACTGGAATCTAATCGAGGGTTTGGGGCGGTTTATATGTAGAATAACAGAGACCCGGGACAGAGTTACAGAGTGGAATCTAATTGAGGGGTTAGGCGTGGTTTTTTTATAGAATAACAGATCCCCGGGAGTGAGTTACAGACTGGAATCCAATCGAGGGGTTTGGGGTGGTTTATATATAGAATAACAGATACCCGGGAGTGAGTTACAGACTGGAATCTAATCGAAGGTTTCGTGGTGGTTTATTTATAGAATAACAGATACCCGGCAGTGAGTTACAGACTGGAATCTAATCGAGGAGTTCAGGGTGGTTTATATATGGAATAACAGATACCCGGGAGTGAGTTACAGACTGGAATCTAATCGAGGGTTTTGGGGTGGTTTATATATAGATAAACAGATACACGGGAGTGAGTTACAGACTGGAATCTAATCGAGGGGTTCGGGGTGGTTTATATATAGAATAACAGATACCCGGGAGTGAGTTACAGACTGGAATCTAATCGAGGGGTTAGGTGTGGTTTATATATAGAATAACAAATACCCGGGAGTGAGTTACAGACTGGAATCTAATCGAGGGGTTCAGGGTGGTTTATATACAGAATAACAGATACCAGGGAGTGAGTTACAGACAGGAATCTAATCGAGGGGTTCGGGGTGGTTTATATATTAAATAACAGATACCGGGAGTGAGTTACAGACTGGGATCTAATCGAGGGGTTGGGGGTGGTTTATATACAGAATAACAGATACCCAGGAGTGAGATACAGACTGGAATCTAATCGAGGGGTTCGGAGTGGTTTATATACGGAATAACAGATACTAGGGAGTGAGTTACAGATCGGAATCTAATCGAGGGACTCGGGGTGGTTTATATGCAGAATAACAGATACCCGGGAGCGAGTTACAGACTGGAATCTAATCGAGTGCTACAGGGTGGTTTATAGAGAGAATGACAGATACGCGGGAGTGAGTTACAGACTAGAATTTAATCGAGGGGTTCGGGGTGGTTTATATATAGAATAACAGATCCCCGGGAGTGAGTTACAGACTGGAATCCAATCAAGGGGTTTGGGGTGGTTTATATATAGAATAACAGATACCCGGGAGTGAGTTACAGACTGGAATCTAATCGAGGGGTTCGGGGTGGATTATATATCGAATAACAGAAACCCGGGAGTGAGTTACAGACTGGAATCTAATCGAGGGGTTCGGGATGGTTTATCTATAGAATAACAGATACCCGGGAGTGAGTTACAGACTGGAATCTAATCGAGGGGTTCGGGGTGGTTTATATATAGAATAACAGATACCCGGGAGTGAGTTACAGACTAGAATCTAATCGAGGGGTTCAGGGTGGTTTATACATAGAATAACTGATACCCGGGAGTGAGTTACAGACTGGAATCTAATCGAGGGGTTCGGGGTGGTTTATCTATAGAATAACAGATACCCGGGAGTGAGTTACAGACTGGAATCTAATTGTGGGGTTCGGGATGGTTTATATATAGAATAACAGATACCCGAAAGTGAGTTACAGACTGGAATCTAATCGAGGGGTTCGGGGTGGTTTATATATAGAATAACAGATACCCGAGAGTGAGTTACAGACCGGTATCTAATCGAGGGGTTCGGGGTGGTTTATATATAGAATAACAGATACCCGGGTGTGAGTTACAGACTAGAATCTAATCGAGGGGTTCAGGGTGGATTATACATAGAATAACTGATACCCGGGAGTGAGTTACAGACTGGAATCTAATCGAGGGGTTCGGGATGGTTTATCTATAGAATAACAGATACCCGGGAGTGAGTTACAGACTGGAATCTAATCGTGGGGTTCGGGATGGTTTATATATAGAATTACAGATACCCGAAAGTGAGTTACAGACTGGAATCTAATCGAGGGGTTCGGGGTGGTTTATATATAGAATAACAGATACCCGGGAGTGAGTTACAGACTGGAATCTAATCCAGGTGTTCGGGGTGGTTTCTATACAGAATAACAGATACCCGGGAGTGAGTTATAGACTGGAATCTAATCGAGGGGTTCGGGGTGGTTTATGTATAGAATAACAGATAGCCGGGAGTGAGTTACAGTTACAGTTTATATAGAGAATAACAGACTCCCGGGAGTGAGTTACAGACTGGAATTTAATCGAGGGTATCAGGGTGGTTAATATTCAGAATAACAGATCCCCGGGAGTGAGTTACAGACTGGAATCCAATCGAGGGGTTTGTGGTGGTTTATATATAGAATAACAGATACCCAGGAGTGAGTTACAGACTGGAATCTAATCGAGGGGTTCGGGGTGGATTATATATCGAATAACAGATACCCGGGAGTGAGTTACAGACTGGAATCTAATCGAGGGGTTCGGGATGGTTTATCTATAGAATAACAGATACCCGGGAGTGAGTTACAGACTGGAATCTAATCGAGGGGTTCGGGATGGTTTATCTATAGAATAACAGATACCCGGGAGTGAGTTACAGACTGGAATCTAATCGTGGGGTTCGGGATGGTTTATATATAGAATAACAGATACCCGAAAGTGAGTTACAGACTGGAATCTAATCGAGGGGTTCGGGGTGGTTTATATATAGAATAACAGATACCCGAGAGTGAGTTACAGACCGGAATCTAATCGAGGGGTTCGGGGTGGTTTATATATAGAATAACAGATACCCGCCAGTGAGTTACAGACTAGAATCTAATCGAGGGGTTCAGGGTGGTTTATACATAGAATAACTGATACCCGGGAGTGAGTTACAGACTGGAATCTAATCGAGGGGTTCGGGATGGTTTATCTATAGAATAACAGATACCCGGGAGTGAGTTACAGACTGGAATCTAATCGAGGGGTTCGGGGTGGTTTCTATACAGAATAACAGATACCCGGGAGTGAGTTATAGACTGGAATCTAATCGAGGGTTTGGGGCGGTTTATATGTAGAATAACAGAGACCCGGGACAGAGTTACAGAGTGGAATCTAATTGAGGGGTTAGGCGTGGTTTTTTTATAGAATAACAGATCCCCGGGAGTGAGTTACAGACTGGAATCCAATCGAGGGGTTTGGGGTGGTTTATATATAGAATAACAGATACCCGGGAGTGAGTTACAGACTGGAATCTAATCGAAGGTTTCGTGGTGGTTTATTTATAGAATAACAGATACCCGGCAGTGAGTTACAGACTGGAATCTAATCGAGGAGTTCAGGGTGGTTTATATATGGAATAACAGATACCCGGGAGTGAGTTACAGACTGGAATCTAATCGAGGGTTTTGGGGTGGTTTATATATAGATAAACAGATACACGGGAGTGAGTTACAGACTGGAATCTAATCGAGGGGTTCGGGGTGGTTTATATATAGAATAACAGATACCCGGGAGTGAGTTACAGACTGGAATCTAATCGAGGGGTTCGGGGTGGTTTATATATAGAATAACAGATACCCGGGAGTGAGTAACAGACTGGAATCTCTTCGAGGGGTTCGGGGTGGTTTATATTTAGAATAACAGATACCCGGGAGTGAGTTACAGACTGGAATCTAATCGAGGGGTTCGGGATGGTTTATATGCAAAATAACAGATACCCGGGAATGAGTTACAGACTGAAATCTAATCGAGGGGTTCGGGGTGGTTTATATATAGAGTAACAGATACCCGGGAGTGAGTTACAGACTGGAATCTAATTGAGGGGTTCGGGTTGGTTTATGTATAGAATAACAGATTCCCGAGAGTGAGTTACAGACTGGAATCTAATCGAGGGGATTCAGGGTGGTTTATATATAGAATAACAGATACCCGGGAGTGAGTTACAGACTGGAATCTAATCGAGGGGTTCGCTGTGGTTTATATAGAGAATAACAGACACCCGGGAGTGAGTTACAGACTGGAATCTAATCGAGGGATTCGGGGTGGTTTACCTATAGAATAACAGGTACCCGGGAGTGAGTTACAGACTGGAATCTAATCGAGGGGTTCGGGGTGGTTTTTTATAGAGAATAACAGACACCCGGGAGTGAGTTACAGACTGGAATCTAATCGAAGGGTTCGTGGTGGTTTATTTATAGAATAACAGATACCCGGCAGTGAGTTACAGACTGGAATCTAATCGAGGGGTTCAGGGTGGTTTATATATAGAATAACTGATACCCGGGAGTGAGTTACAGACTGGAATCTAATCGAGGGGTTCGGGGTGGTTTATATATAGAAAAACAGATACACGGGAGTGAGTTACAGACTGGAATCTAATCGAGGGGTTCGGGGTGGTTTATATATAGAAGAACATATACCCGGGAGTGAGTTAGAGACTGGAATCTAATCGAGGGGTTCGGGGTGGTTTATATACAGAATAACAGATACCCGGGAGTGAGTTACAGACTGGAATCTAATCGAGGGGTTCTGGGTGGTTTCTATATAGAATAACAGATACCCGGGAGTGAGTTACAGACTGGAATCTAATCGAGGGGTTCGGGATGGTTCATATATAGAATAACAGACACCCGGGAGTGAGTTACAGACTGGAATCTAATTGAGGGTTTCGGGGTGGTTTATATATAGAGTAACAGATACCCGGGAGTGAGTTAGAGACTGGAATCTAATCGAGGGGTTCGGGGTGGGTTATATACAGAATAACAGATACCCGGGAGTGAGTTACAGACTGGAATCGAATCGAGGGGTTTGGGGTGGTTTATATATAGAATAACAGATACCCGGGAGTGAGTTACAGACTGGAATCTAATCGAGCGGTTCGGGGTGATTTATATACAGAATAACAGATACCCGGGAGTGAGTTACAGACTGGAATCCAATCGAGCGGTTTGGGGTTGTTTATATATAGAATAACAGAAAAACGGGAGTGAGTTACAGACTGGAATCTAATCGAGGGGTTCGGGGTGGATTATATATCGAATAACAGAAACCCGGCAGTGAGTTACAGACTGGAATCTAATCGAGGGGTTCAGGATGGTTTATATACAGAATAACAGATACCCACGAGTGAGTTACAGACTGGAATCTAATCGAGGGGTTCAGGGTGGTTAATATTCAGAATAACAGATCCCCGGGAGTGAGTTACAGACTGGAATCCAATCGAGAGGTTTGGGGTGGTTTATATATAGAATAACAGATACCCGGGAGTGAGTTACAGACTGGAATCTAATCGAGGGGTTCGGGGTGGATTATATATCGAATAACAGAAACCCGGCAGTGAGTTACAGACTGGAATCTAATCGAGGGGTTCGGGATGGTTTATATGCAGAATAACAGATACCCGGGAATGAGTTACAGACTGAAATCTAATCGAGGGTTTCCGGGTGGTTTATATATAGAGTAACAGACACCCGGGAGTGAGTTACAGACTGGAATCTAATTGAGGGGTTCGGGTTGGTTTATATATAGAATAACAGATACCCGGGTGTGAGTTACAGACTGGAATCTAATTGAGGGGTTCGGGTTTGTTTATATATAGAGTAACAGATACCCGGGAGTGAGTTAGAGACTGGAATCTAATCGAGGGGTTCGGGGTGGGTTATAAACAGAATAACAGATACCCGGGAGTGAGTTACAGACTGGAATCGAATCGAGGGGTTTGGGGTGGTTTATATATAGAATAACAGATACCCGGGAGTGAGTTACAGACTGGAATCGAATCGAGCGGTTCGGGGTGATTTATACACAGAATAACAGATACCCGGGAGTGAGTTACAGACTGGAATCCAATCGAGGGGTTTGGGGTTGTTTATATATAGAATAACAGATAAACGGGAGTGAGTTACAGACTGGAATCTAATCGAGGGGTTCGGGGTGGATTTTATATCGAATAACAGAAACCCGGCAGTGAGTTACAGACTGGAATCTAATCGAGGGGTTCGGGATGGTTTATATATAGAATAACAGATACCCGGGAGTGAGTTACAGACTGGAATCTAATCGAGGGGTTCAGGGTAGTTAATATTCAGAATAACAGATCCCCGGGAGTGAGCTACAGACTGGAATCCAATCGAGAGGATTGGGCTGGTTTATATATAGAATAACAGATACCCGGGAGTGAGTTACAGACTGGAATCTAATAGAGGGGTTCGGGGTGGATTATATATCGAATAACAGAAACCCGGCAGTGAGTTACAGACTGGAATCTAATCGAGGGGTTCGGGATGGTTTATATGCAGAATAACAGATACCCGGGAATGAGTTACAGACTGAAATCTAATCGAGGGGTTCGGGGTGGTTTATATATAGAGTAACAGATACCCGGGAGTGAGTTACAGACTGGAATCTAATTGAGGGGTTCGGGTTGGTTTATATATAGAATAACAGATTCCCGAGAGTGAGTTACAGACTGGAATCTAATCGAGGGGATTCAGGGTGGTTTATATATAGAATAACAGATACCCGGGAGTGAGTTACAGACTGGAATCAAATCGAGGGGTTCGCTGTGGTTTATATAGAGAATAACAGACACCCGGGAGTGAGTTACAGACTGGAATCTAATCGAGGGATTCGGGGTGGTTTATCTATACAATAACAGATACCCGGGAGTGAGTTACAGACTGGAATCTAATCGAGGGGTTCGGGGTGGTTTATATATAAAAAAACAGATACACGGGAGTGAGTTACAGACTGGAATCTAATCGAGGGGTTCGGGGTGGTTTATATATAGAATAACAGATACCCGGGAGTGAGTTAGAGACTGGAATCTAATCGAGGGGTTCGGGGTGGTTTATATACAGAATAACAGATACCCGGGAGTGAGTTACAGACTGGAATCTAATCGAGGGGTTCAGGGTGGTTTATATATAGAATAACAGATACCCGGGAGTGAGTTACAGACTGGAATCTAATCGAGGGGTTCGGGATGGTTCATATATAGAATAACAGACACCCGGGAGTGAGTTACCGACTGGAATCTAATTGAGGGTTTCGGGGTGGTTTATATATAGAGTAACAGATACCCGGGAGTGAGTTAGAGACTGGAATCTAATCGAGCGGTTCGGGGTGATTTATATACAGAATAACAGATACCCGGGAGTGAGTTACAGACTGGAATCCAATCGAGGGGTTTGGGGTGGTTTATATATAGAATAACAGATACCTGGGAGTGAGTTACAGACTGGACTCTAATCGAGGGGTTCAGGGTGGTTAATATTCAGAATAACAGATCCCCGGGAGTGAGTTACAGACTGGAATCCAATCGAGGGGTTTGGGGTGGTTTATATATAGAATAACAGATACCCGGGAGTGAGTTACAGACTGGAATCTAATCGAGGGGTTCGGGGTGGATTATATATCGAATAACAGAAACCCGGGAGTGAGTTACAGACTGGAATCTAATCGAGGGGTTCGGGATGGTTTATCTATAGAATAACAGATAGCCGGGAGTGAGTTACAGACTGGAATCTAATCGAGGGGTTCGGGGTGGTTTATATATTGAATAACAGATACCCGGGAGTGAGTTACAGACTAGAATCTAATCGAGGTGTTCAGGGTGGTTTATACATAGAATAACTGATACCCGGGAGTGAGTTCCAGACTGGAATCAAATCGAGGGGTTCGGGATGGTTTATCTATAGAATAACAGATACCCGGGAGTGAGTTACAGACTGGAATCTAATCGTGGAGTTCGGGATGGTTTATATATAGAATAACAGATACCCGAAAGTGAGTTACAGACTGGAATCTAATCGAGGGGTTCGGGGTGTTTTATATATAGAATAACAGATACCCGAGAGTGAGTTACAGACCGGAATCTAATCGAGGTGTTCGGGGTGGTTTATATATAGAATAACAGATACCCGGGTGTGAGTTACAGACTGGAATCTAATCGAGGGGTTCAGGGTTGTTTATACATAGAATAACTGATACCTGGGAGTGAGTTACAGACTGGAATCTAATCGAGGGGTTCGGGATGGTTTATCTATAGAATAACAGATACCCGGGAGTGAGTTACAGACTGGAATCTAATCGTGGGGTTCGGGATGGTTTATATATAGAATTATAGATACCCGAAAGTGAGTTACAGACTGGAATCTAATCGAGGGGTTCGGGGTCGTTTATATATAGAATAACAGATACCCGGGAGTGAGTTACAGACTGGAATCTAATCCAGGGGTTCGGGGTGGTTTCTATACAGAATATCAGATACCCGGGAGTGAGTTATAGACTGGAATCTAATCGAGGGGTTCGGGGTGATTTATGTATAGAATAACAGATAGCCGGGAGTGAGTTACATTTACAGTTTATATAGAGAATAACAGACTCCCGGGAGTGAGTTACAGACTGGAATCTAATCGAGGGGTTCAGGGTGGTTAATATTCAGAATAACAGATACCCGGGAGTGAGTTACAGACTGGAATCCAATCGAGGGGTTTGGGGTGGTTTATCTATAGAATAACAGATACCCGGGAGTGAGTTACAGACTGGAATCTAATCGAGGGGTTCGGGGTGGTTTATATATAGAATAACAGATACCCGGGAGTGAGTTACAGACTAGAATCTAATCGAGGTGTTCAGGGTGGTTTATACATAGAATAACTGATACCCGGGAGTGAGTTACAGACTGGAATCTAATCGAGGGGTTCGGGATGGTTTATCTATAGAATAACAGATTCCCGGGAGTGAGTTACAGACTGGAATCTAATCGTGGGGTTCGGGATGGTTTATATATAGAATAACAGATACCCGAAAGTGAGTTACAGACTGGAATCTAATCGAGGGGTTCGGGGTGGTTTATATATAGAATAACAGATACCCGAGAGTGAGATACCGACCGGAATCTAATCGAGGGGTTCGGGGTGGTTTATATATAGAATAACAGATACCCGGGAGTAAGTTACAGACTAGAAACTAATCGAGGGGTTCAGGGTGGTTTATACATAGAATAACTGATACCCAGGAGTGAGTTACAGACTGGAATCTAATCGAGGGGTTCGGGATGGTTTATCTATATAATAACAGATACCCGGGAGTGAGTTACAGACTGGAATCTAATCGTGGGGTTCGGGATGGTTTATATATAGAATAACAGATACCCGAAAGTGAGTTACAGACTGGAATCTAATCGAGGGGTTCGGGGTGGTTTATATATAGAATAACAGATACCCGGGAGTGAGTTACAGACTGGAATCTAATCGAGGGGTTCGGGGTGGTTTCTATACAGAATAACAGATACCCGGGAGTGAGTTATAGACTGGAATCTAATCGAGGGGTTTGGGGTGGTTGATATGTAGATTAACAGAGACCCGGGACAGACTTACAGAGTGGAATCTAATTGAGGGGTTAGGCGTGGTTTTTTTATAGAATAACAGATCCCCGGGAGTGAGTTACAGACTGGAATCCAATCGAGGGGTTTGGGGTGGTTTATATATAGAATAACAGATACCCGGGAGTGAGTTACAGACTGGAATCTAATCGAAGGGTTCGTGGTGGTTTATTTATAGAATAACAGATGCCCGGCAGTGAGTTACAGACTGGAATCTAATTGAGGGGTTCAGGGTGGTTTATATATAGAATAACAGATACCCGGGAGTGAGTTACAGACTGGAATCTAATCGAGGGGTTTGGGGTGGTTTATATATAGAAAAACAGATACACGGGAGTGAGTTACAGACTGGAATCTAATCGAGGGGTTCGGGGTGGTTTATATATAGAATAACAGATACCCGGGAGTGAGTTACAGACTGGAATCTAATCGAGGGGTTCGGGGTGGATTATATATAGAATAACAGATACCCGGGAGTGAGTTACAGACTGGAATCTATTCGAGGGGTTCGGGGTGGTTTATATTTAGAATAACAGATACCCGGGAGTGAGTTACAGACTGGAATCTAATCGAGGGGTTCGGGATGGTTTATATGCAGAATAACAGATACCCGGGAATGAGTTACAGACTGAAATCTAATCGAGGGGTTCGGGGTGGTTTATATATAGAGTAACAGATACCCGGGAGTGAGTTACAGACTGGAATCTAATTGAGGGGTTCGGGTTGGTTTATATATAGAATAAGAGATTCCCGAGAGTGAGTTACAGACTGGAATCTAATCGAGGGGATTCAGGGTGGTTTATATATAGAATAACAGATACCCGGGAGTGAGTTACAGACTGGAATCTGATCGAGGGGTTCGCTGTGGTTTATATAGAGAATAACAGACACCCGGGAGTGAGTTACAGACTGGAATCTAATCGAGGGATTCGGGGTGGTTTATCTATAGAATAACAGATACCCGGGAGTGAGTTACAGACTGGAATCTAATCGAGGGGTTCGGGGTGGTTTATATAGAGAATAACAGACACCCGGGAGTGAGTTACAGACTGGAATCTAATCGAAGGGTTCGTGGTGGTTTATTTATAGAATAACAGATACCCGGCAGTGAGTTACAGACTGGAATCTAATCGAGGGGTTCAGGGTGGTTTATATATAGAATAACTGATACCCGGGAGTGAGTTACAGACTGGAATCTAATCGAGGGGTTCGGGGTGGTTTATATATAGAAAAACAGATACACGGGAGTGAGTTACAGACTGGAATCTAATCGAGGGGTTCGGGTTGGTTTATATATAGAATAACAGATACCCGGGAGTGAGTTAGAGACTGGAATCTAATCGAGGGGTTCGGGGTGGTTTATATATAGAGTAACAGATACCCGGGAGTGAGTTAGAGACTGGAATCTAATCGAGGGGTTCGGGGTGGGTTATATACAGAATAACAGATACCCGGGAGTGAGTTACAGACTGGAATCGAATCGAGGGGTTTGGGGTGGTTTATATATAGAATAGCCGATACCCGGGAGTGAGTTACAGACTGGAATCTAATCGAGCGGTTCGGGGTGATTTATATACAGAATAACAGATACCCGGGAGTGAGTTACAGACTGGAATCTAATCAAGGGGTTCAGGGTGATTTATAAACAGAATAACAGATACCCGGGAGTGGGTTACAGACTGTAATCTAATCGAGGGGTTCGGGGTGGTTTATATATAGAATAACAGATACCCGGGAGTGATTTACAGACTGGAATCTAATCGAGGAGTTCGGAGTGGTTTATATATAGAATAACAGATACCCGGGAGTGAGTTACAGACTGGATTCTAACCGAGGGGTTAGGGGTGGTTTATATATAGAATAACATATACCCGGGAGTAGGTTACAGACTGGAATCTAATCGAGGGGTTCAGGGTGGTTTATATATAGAATAACAGATACCCGGGAGTGAGTTACAGACTGGAATCTAATCGAGGGGTTCGGGATGGTTTATATATAGAATAACAGACACCCGGGAGTGCGTTTCCGACTGGAATCTAACCGAGGGGTTAGGGGTGGTTTATATATAGAATAACATATACCCGGGAGTGAGTTACAGACTGGAGTCTAATCGAGGGGTTCACGGTGGTTTATATATAGAATAACAGACACCCGGGAGTGAGTTACAGACTGGAATCTAATCGAGGGGTTCGGGATGGTTTATATATAGAATAACAGATACCCGGGAGTGAGTTACAGACTGGAATCTAATCGAGGGGTTGATGATGGTTTATATATAGAATAACAGATACCCGGGAGTGAGTTACAGACTGGAATCTAATCGAGGGGTTCGGGATGGTTTATATATAGAATAACAGACACCCGGGATTAAGTTACAGACTGCAATCTAATCGACGGGTTCGGGGTGGATTATATAGAATAACAGATACCCGGGAGTGAGTTACAGACTGGAATCTAATCGAGGCGTTCGGGGTCGTTTATATATAGAATAACAGATCCCCAGGAGTGAGTTAGAGACTGGAATCTAATCGAGGATTTCGGGGTGGTTTATATATAGAATAACAGATACCCGGGAGTGAGTTACAGACTGGAATCTAATCGAGTGGTTCGGACTGGTTTATATACAGAATAACAGATACCCGGGAGTGAGTTACAGACTGGAATCTAATCGAGGGGTTTGGGGTGGTTTCTATACAGAATAACAGATACCCGGGAGTGAGTGACAGACTGGAATCTAATCGAGGGTTCAGGGTGAATTATAAACAGAATAACAGATACCCGGGAGTGGGTTACAGACTGGAATCTAATCAAGGGTTTCGGGGTGGTTTATATATAGAATAACAGATACCCGGGAGTGATTTACAGACTGGAATCTCATCGAGGAGTGCGGAGTGGTTTATATATAGAATAACAGATACCCGGGAGTGAGTTACAGACTGGAATCTAACCGAGGGGTTAGGGCTGGTTTATGTATAGAATAACAGATACCCGGGAGTGAGTTACAGACTGGAATCTAATCGAGGAGTTTGGGGTGGTTTATATATAGAATAACAGATACCCGGGAGTGAGTTCCAGACTGGAATCTAATCGAGCGGTTCGGGGTGGTTTATATACAGAATAACAGATACCCGGGAGTGAGTTACAGACTGGAATCTAATCGAGGGGTTCAGGGTGATTTATAAACAGAATAACAGATACCCGGGAGTGGGTGACAGACTGGAATCTAATCGAGGGGTTCGGGGTGGTTTATATATAGAATAACAGATACCCGGGAGTGATTTACAGACTGGAATCTAATCGAGGAGTTCGGAGTGGTTTATATCTGGAATAACAGATACCCGGGAGTGAGTTCCAGACTGGAATCTAACCGAGGGGTTCGGGGTGGTTTATATATAGAATAACAGATACCCGGGAGTGAGTTACAGACTGGAATCTAATCGAGCGGTTCGGGGTGGTTTATATGCAGAATAACAGATACCCGGGAGTGGGTTACAGACTGGAATCTAATCGAGAGGTTCGGGGTGGTTTATATATAGAATAACAGATACCCGGGAGTGAGTTAGAGACTGGAATTTAATCGAGGGGTTCGGGGTGGTTTATATACAGAATAACAGATACCTGGGAGTAAGTTACAGACTGGAATCTAATCGAGGTTTTTGGGGTGGTTTATATACAGAATAACAGATACCCGGGAGTGAGTTACAGACTGGAATCTAATCGCGGGTTCAGGGTGAATTATAAACAGAATAACAGATACCCGGGAGTGGGTTACAGACTGGAATCTAATCGAGGGGTTCGGGGTTGTTTAAATATAGAATAACAGATACCCGGGAGTCATTTACAGACTGGAATCTAATCGAGGAGTTTGGGGTAGTTTATATATAGAATAACAGATACCCGGGAGTGAGTTACAGACTGGAATCTAATCGAGCGGTTCGGGGTGGTTTATATACAGAATAACAGATACCCGGGAGTGAGTTACAGACTGGAATCTAATCGCGGGGTTTGGGGTGGTTTATATATAGAATAACAGATACTCGGTAGTGAGTTACAGACTGGAATCTAATCGAGGGGTTAGGGGTGGTTTATATATAGAATAACTGATACCCGGGAGTGAGTTACAGACTGGAATCTAATCGAGGGGTTCAGGGTGATTTATAAACAGAATAACAGATACCCGGGAGTGGGTTACAGACTGGAATCTAATCGAGGGGTTCGGGGTGGTTTATATATAGAATAACAGATACCCGGGAGTGAGTTACAGACTGGAATCTAATCGAGGGGTTCGGGGTGGTTTATATATAGAATAACAGATACCCGGGAGTGAGTTACAGACTGTAATCTAATCGAGGGGTTGATGATGGTTTATATATAGAATAACAGATACCCGGGGGTGAGTTACAGACTGGAATCTAATCGAGGGGTTCGGGATGGTTTATATATAGAATAACAGATACCCGGGATTAAGTTACAGACTGCAATCTAATCGACGGGTTCGGGGTGGTTAATATAGAATAACAGATACCCGGGAGTGAGTTACAGACTGGAATCTAATCGAGGGGTTCGGGGTCGTTTATATATAGAATAACAGATCCCCAGGAGTGAGTTACAGGCTGTAATCTAATCGAGGGGTTTGGGGTGGTTTATATATAGAATAACAGATACTCGGGAGTGAGTTACAGACTGCAATCTAATCGAGCGGTTCGGGGTTGTTTTAAATACAGAATAACAGATACCCGGGAGTGAGTTACAGACTGGAATCTAATCGAGGGGTTCAGGGTGATTGATAAACAGAATAACAGATCCCGGGAGTGGGTTACAGACTGGAATCTAATTTAGGGGTTCGGGGTGCTTTATATATAGAATAACAGATACCCGGGAGTGAGTTACAGACTGGAATCTAATCGAGGGGTTGAGGATGGTTTATATATAGAATAACAGATACCCGGGAGTGTGTTACAGACTGGAATTTAATCGAGGGGTTCGGGATGGTTTATATATAGAATAACAGATAACCGGGAGTGAGTTACAGACTGGAATCTAATCGTGCAGTTCGGGGTGGTTTATATGCAGAATAACAGATACCCGGGAGTGAGTTACAGACTGGAATCTAATCGAGGGGTTCAGGGTGATTGATAAACAGAATAACAGATCTCGGGAGTGGGTTACAGACTGGAATCTAATTTAGGGGTTCGGGGTGCTTTATATATAGAATAACAGATACCCGAGAGTGAGTTACAGACTGGAATCGAATCGAGGGTTTCGGGGTGGTTTATATATAGAATAACAGATACCCGGGAGTGAGTTCCAGACTGGAATCTAACCGAGGGGTTAGGGGTGGTTTATATATAGAATAACAGATAACCGGGAGTGAGTTACAGACTGGAATCTAATCGTGCAGTTCGGGGTGGTTTATATGCAGAATAACAGATACCCGGGAGTGAGTTACAGACTGAAATCTAATCGAGGGGTTCAGGGTGATTTATAAACAGAATAACAGATACCCGGGAGTGGGTTACAGACTGGAATCTAATCGAGAGGTTCTGGGTGGTTTATGTATAGAATAACAGATACCCGGGAGTGAGTTAGAGACTGGAATCTAATCGAGGGGTTCGGGGTGGTTTATATACAGAATAACAGATACCTGGGAGTGAGTTACAGACTGGAATCTAATCGAGGTTTTTGGGGTGGTTTATATACAGAATAACAGATACCCGGGAGTGAGTTACAGACTGGAATCTAATCGCGGGTTCAGGGTGAATTATAAACAGAATAACAGATACCCGGGAGTGGGTTACAGACTGGAATCAAATCGAGGGGTTCGGGGTTGTTTAAATATAGAATAACAGATACCCGGGAGTCATTTACAGACTGGAATCTCATCGAGGAGTTCGGAGTGGTTTATATATAGAATAGCAGATACCCGGGAGTGAGTTACAGACTGGAATCTAATCGAGGGGTTCAGGCTGGTTTATATATAGAATAACAGATACCCGGGAGTGAGTTACAGACTGGAATCTAATCGAGGAGTTTGGGGTAGTTTATATATAGAATAAGAGATACCGGGGAGTGAGTTACAGACTGGAATCTAATCGAGCGGTTCGGGGTGGTTTATATACAGAATAGCAGATACCCGGGAGTGAGTTACAGACTGGAATCTAATCGAGGGGTTCAGGGTGATTTATAAACAGAATAACATATACCCGGGAGTGGGTTACAGTCTGGAATCTAATCGAGGGGTTCGGGGTGGTTTATATATAGAATAACAGATAACCGGGAGTGATTTACAGACTGGAATCTAATCGAGGAGGTCGGAGTGGTTTATATATAGAATAACAGATACCCGGGAGTGAGTTCCAGACTGGAATCTAACCGAGGGGTTAGGGGTGGTTTATATATAGAATAACAGATACCCGGGAGTGAGTTACAGACTGGAATCTAATCGAGCGGTTCAGGGTGGTTTATATGCAGAATAACAGATACCCGGGAGTGAGTTACAGACTGGAATCTAACCGAGGGGTTTGGGGTGATTTATAAACAGAATAACAGATACCCGGGAGTGGGTTACAGACTGGAATCTAATCGAGGGGTTCGGGGTGGTTTATATATAGAATAACAGATACCCGGGAGTGATTTACAGACTGGAATCTAATCGAGGAGTTCGGAGTGGTTTATATATAGAATAACAGATACCCGGGAGTGAGTTCCAGACTGGAATCTAACCGAGGGGTTAGGGGTGGTTTATATATAGAATAACAGATACCCGGGAGTGAGTTACAGACTGGAATCTAATCGAGCGGTTCGGGGTGGTTTATATGCAGAATAACAGATACCCGGGAGTGAGTTACAGACTGGAATCTAACCGAGGGGTTAGTGGTGGTTTATATATAGAATAACAGATACCCGGGAGTGAGTTACAGACTGGAATCTAATCGAGGGATTTGGGGTGGTTTATATATAGAATAACAGATACCCGGGAGTGAGTTACAGAATGGAATCTAATTGAGCGGTTCGGGGTGGTTTATGTACAGAATAACAGATACCTGGGAGTGAGTTACAGACTGGAATCTAATCGAGGGGTTTGGGGTGGTTTCTATACAGAATAACAGATACCCGGGAGTCAGTTACAGACTGGAATCTAATCGAGGGTTCAGGGTGAATTATAAACAGAATAACAGATACCCGGGAGTGGGTTACAGACTGGAATCTAATCAAGGGTTTCGGGGTGGTTTATATATAGAATAACAGATACCCGGGAGTGATTTACAGACTGGAATCTCATCGAGGAGTTCGGAGTGGTTTATATATAGAATAACAGATACCCGGGAGTGAGTTACAGACTGGAATCTAACCGAGGGGTTAGGGCTGGTTTATGTATAGAATAACAGATACCCGGGAGTGAATTACAGACTGGAATCTAATCGAGGAGTTTGGGGTGGTTTATATATAGAATAACAGATACCCGGGAGTGAGTTCCAGACTGGAATCTAATCGAGCGGTTCGGGGTGGTTTATATACAGAATAACAGATACCCGGGAGTGAGTTACAGACTGGAATCTAATCGAGGGGTTCAGGGTGATTTATAAACAGAATAACAGATACCCGGGAGTGGGTTACAGACTGGAATCTAATCGAGGGGTTCGGGGTGGTTTATATATAGAATAACAGATACCCGGGAGTGATTTACAGACTGGAATCTAATCGAGGAGTTCGGAGTGGTTTATATCTGGAATAACAGATACCCGGGAGTGAGTTCCAGACTGGAATCTAACCGAGGGGTTCGGGGTGGTTTATATATAGAATAACAGATACCCGGGAGTGAGTTACAGACTGGAATCTAATCGAGCGGTTCGGGGTGGTTTATATGCAGAATAACAGATACCCGGGAGTGAGTTACAGACTGGAATCTAATCGAGGGGTTCAGGGTGATTTATAAACAGAATAACAGATACCCGAGAGTGGGTTACAGATTGGAATCTAATCGAGAGGTTCGGGGTGGTTTATATATAGAATAACAGATACCCGGGAGTGAGTTAAAGACTGGAATCTAATCGAGGGGTTCGGGGTGGATGAGATACAGAATAACAGATACCTGGGAGTGAGTTACAGACTGGAATCTAATCGAGGGTTTTGGGGTGGTTTATATACAGAATAACAGATACCCGGGAGTGAGTTACAGACTGGAATCTAATCGAGGGTTCAGGGTGAATTATAAACAGAATAACAGATACCCGGGAGTGGGTTACAGACTGGAATCTAATCGAGGCGTTCGGGGTTGTTTAAATATAGAATAACAGATACTCTGGAGTCATTTACAGACTGGAATCTCATCGAGCAGTTCGGAGTGGTTTATATATAGAATAACAGATACCCGGGAGTGAGTTACAGTCTGGAATCTAATCGCGGGGTTTGGGGTGGTTTATATATAGAATAACAGATACTCGGTAGTGAGTTACAGACTGGAATCTAATCGAGGGGTTAGGGGTGGTTTATATATAGAATAACAGATACCTGGGAGTGAGTTACAGACTGGAATCTAACCGAGGGGTTAGGGGTGGTTTATATATAGAATAACAGATACCCGGGAGTGAGTTACAGACTGGAATCTAACCGAGGGGTTAGGGGTGGTTTATATATAGAATAACAGATACCCGGGAGTGAGTTACAGACTGGAATCAAATCGAGGGGTTCAGGGTGATTTATAAACAGAATAACAGATACCCGGGAGTGGGTTACAGACTGGAATCTAATCGAGGGGTTCGGGGTGGTTTATATATAGAATAACAGATACCCGGGAGTGAGTTACAGACTGGAATCTAATCGAGGGGTTCGGGGTGGTTTATATATAGAATAACAGATACCCGGGAGTGAGTTACAGACTGGAATCTAATCGAGGGGTTGATGATGGTTTATATATAGAATAACAGATACCCGGGAGTGAGTTACAGACTGGAATCTAATCGAGGGGTTCGGGATGGTTTATATATAGAATAACAGATACCCGGGATTAAGTTACAGACTGCAATCTAATCGAGGGTTTTGGGGTGGTTTATATATAGAATAACAGATACCCGGGAATGAGTTACAGACTGGAATCTGATCGAGGGGTCCGGGGTGGTTTAGAAATAGAATAACAGATCCCCGGGAGTGAGTTAGAGACTGGAATCTAATCGAGGGGTTCGGGCTGGTATATATACAGAATAACAGATTCCCGGGAGTGAGTTACAGGCTGTAATCTAATCGAGGGGTTTGGGGTGGTTTATATATAGAATAACAGATACTCGGGAGTGAGTTACAGACTGGAATCTAATCGAGCGGTTCGGGGTTGTTTTAAATACAGAATAACAGATACCCGCGAGTGAGTTACAGACTGGAATCTAATCGAGGGGTTCAGGGTGATTGATAAACAGAATAACAGATCCCGGGAGTGGGTTACAGACTGGAATCTAATTTAGGGGTTCGGGGTGCTTTATATATAGAATAACAGATACCCGGGAGTGAGTTGCAGACTGGAATCTAATTGAGGGGTTGAGGATGGTTTATATATAGAATAACAGATACCCGGGAGTGAGTTACAGACTGGAATCTAATCGAGGGGTTCGGGATGGTTTATATATAGAATAACAGACACCCGGGAGTGAGTTACGGACTGGAATCTAATCGAGGCGTTCGGGTTGGATTATATACAGAATAACAGATACCAGGGAGTGAGTTACAGACTGGAATCTAACCGAGGGGTTAGGGCTGGTTTATGTATAGAATAACAGATACCCGGGAGTGAATTACAGACTGGAATCTAATCGAGGAGTTTGGGGTGGTTTATATATAGAATAACAGATACCCGGGAGTGAGTTCCAGACTGGAATCTAATCGAGCGGTTCGGGGTGGTTTATATACAGAATAACAGATACCCGGGAGTGAGTTACAGACTGGAATCTAATCGAGGGGTTCAGGGTGATTTATAAACAGAATAACAGATACCCGGGAGTGGGTTACAGACTGGAATCTAATCGAGGGGTTCGGGGTGGTTTATATATAGAATAACAGATACCCGGGAGTGATTTACAGACTGGAATCTAATCGAGGAGTTCGGAGTGGTTTATATCTGGAATAACAGATACCCGGGAGTGAGTTCCAGACTGGAATCTAACCGAGGGGTTCGGGGTGGTTTATATATAGAATAACAGATACCCGGGAGTGAGTTACAGACTGGAATCTAATCGAGCGGTTCGGGGTGGTTTATATGCAGAATAACAGATACCCGGGAGTGAGTTACAGACTGGAATCTAATCGAGGGGTTCAGGGTGATTTATAAACAGAATAACAGATACCCGAGAGTGGGTTACAGATTGGAATCTAATCGAGAGGTTCGGGGTGGTTTATATATAGAATAACAGATACCCGGGAGTGAGTTAAAGACTGGAATCTAATCGAGGGGTTCGGGGTGGATGAGATACAGAATAACAGATACCTGGGAGTGAGTTACAGACTGGAATCTAATCGAGGGTTTTGGGGTGGTTTATATACAGAATAACAGATACCCGGGAGTGAGTTACAGACTGGAATCTAATCGAGGGTTCAGGGTGAATTATAAACAGAATAACAGATACCCGGGAGTGGGTTACAGACTGGAATCTAATCGAGGCGTTCGGGGTTGTTTAAATATAGAATAACAGATACTCTGGAGTCATTTACAGACTGGAATCTCATCGAGCAGTTCGGAGTGGTTTATATATAGAATAACAGATACCCGGGAGTGAGTTACAGACTGGAATCTAATCGAGGGGTTCGCTGTGGTTTATATAGAGAAAAACAGACACCCGGGAGTGAGTTACAGACTGGAATCTAATCGAGGGATTCGGGGTGGTTTATCTATAGAATAACAGATACCCGGGAGTGAATTACAGACTGGAATCTAATCGAGGGGTTCGGGGTGGTTTATATAGAGAATAACAGACACCCGGGAGTGAGTTACAGACTGGAATCTAATCGAAGGGTTCGTGGTGGTTTATTTATAGAATAACAGATACCCGGCAGTGAGTTACAGACTGGAATCTAATCGAGGGGTTCAGGGTGGTTTATATATAGAATAACTGATACCCGGGAGTGAGTTACAGACTGGAATCTAATCGAGGGATTCGGGGTGGTTTATATATAGAAAAACAGATACACGGGAGTGAGTTACAGACTGGAATCTAATCGAGTGGGTTCGGGGTGGTTTATATATAGAATAACAGATACCCGGGAGTGAGTTACAGACTGGAATCTAATCGAGGGGTTCGGGGTGGTTTATATACAGAATAACAGATACCCGGGAGTGAGTTGCAGACTGGAATCTAATCGAGGGGTTCAGGGTGGTTTATATATAGAATAACAGATACCCGGGAGTGAGTTACAGACTGGAATCTAATCGAGGGGTTCGGGATGGTTCATATATAGAATAACAGACACCCGGGAGTGAGTTACAGACTGGAATCTAATTGAGGGTTTCGGGGTGGTTTATATATAGAGTAACAGATACCCGGGAGTGAGTTAGAGACTGGAATCTAATCGAGGGGTTCGGGGTGGGTTATAAACAGAATAACAGATACCCGGGAGTGAGTTACAGACTGGAATCGAATCGAGGGGTTTGGGGTGGTTTATATATAGAATAACAGATACCCGGGAGTGAGTTACAGACTGGAATCGAATCGAGCGGTTCGGGGTGATTTATACACAGAATAACAGATACCCGGGAGTGAGTTACAGACTGGAATCCAATCGAGGGGTTTGGGGTTGTTTATATATAGAATAACAGATTAACGGGAGTGAGTTACAGACTGGAATCTAATCGAGGGGTTCGGGGTGGATTTTATATCGAATAACAGAAACCCGGCAGTGAGTTACAGACTGGAATCTAATCGAGGGGTTCGGGATGGTTTATATATAGAATAACAGATACCCGGGAGTGAGTTACAGACTGGAATCTAATCGAGGGGTTCAGGGTGGTTAATATTCAGAATAACAGATCCCCGGGAGTGAGCTACAGACTGGAATCCAATCGAGAGGATTGGGCTGGTTTATATATAGAATAACAGATACCCGGGAGTGAGTTACAGACTGGAATCTAATAGAGGGGTTCGGGGTGGATTATATATCGAATAACAGAAACCCGGCAGTGAGTTACAGACTGGAATCTAATCGAGGGGTTCGGGATGGTTTATATGCAGAATAACAGATACCCGGGAATGAGTTACAGACTGAAATCTAATCGAGGGGTTCGGGGTGGTTTATATATAGAGTAACAGATACCCGGGAGTGAGTTACAGACTGGAATCTAATTGAGGGGTTCGGGTTGGTTTATATATAGAATAACAGATTCCCGAGAGTGAGTTACAGACTGGAATCTAATCGAGGGGATTCAGGGTGGTTTATATATAGAATAACAGATACCCGGGAGTGAGTTACAGACTGGAATCAAATCGAGGGGTTCGCTGTGGTTTATATAGAGAATAACAGACACCCGGGAGTGAGTTACAGACTGGAATCTAATCGAGGGATTCGGGGTGGTTTATCTATACAATAACAGATACCCGGGAGTGAGTTACAGACTGGAATCTAATCGAGGGGTTCGGGGTGGTTTATATATAAAAAAACAGATACACGGGAGTGAGTTACAGACTGGAATCTAATCGAGGGGTTCGGGGTGGTTTATATATAGAATAACAGATACCCGGGAGTGAGTTAGAGACTGGAATCTAATCGAGGGGTTCGGGGTGGTTTATATACAGAATAACAGATACCCGGGAGTGAGTTACAGACTGGAATCTAATCGAGGGGTTCAGGGTGGTTTATATATAGAATAACAGATACCCGGGAGTGAGTTACAGACTGGAATCTAATCGAGGGGTTCGGGATGGTTCATATATAGAATAACAGACACCCGGGAGTGAGTTACAGACTGGAATCTAATTGAGGGTTTCGGGGTGGTTTATATATAGAGTAACAGATACCCGGGAGTGAGTTAGAGACTGGAATCTAATCGAGCGGTTCGGGGTGATTTATATACAGAATAACAGATACCCGGGAGTGAGTTACAGACTGGAATCCAATCGAGGGGTTTGGGGTGGTTTATATATAGAATAACAGATACCTGGGAGTGAGTTACAGACTGGACTCTAATCGAGGGGTTCAGGGTGGTTAATATTCAGAATAACAGATCCCCGGGAGTGAGTTACAGACTGGAATCCAATCGAGGGGTTTGGGGTGGTTTATATATAGAATAACAGATACCCGGGAGTGAGTTACAGACTGGAATCTAATCGAGGGGTTCGGGGTGGATTATATATCGAATAACAGAAACCCGGGAGTGAGTTACAGACTGGAATCTAATCGAGGGGTTCGGGATGGTTTATCTATAGAATAACAGATAGCCGGGAGTGAGTTACAGACTGGAATCTAATCGAGGGGTTCGGGGTGGTTTATATATTGAATAACAGATACCCGGGAGTGAGTTACAGACTAGAATCTAATCGAGGTGTTCAGGGTGGTTTATACATAGAATAACTGATACCCGGGAGTGAGTTCCAGACTGGAATCAAATCGAGGGGTTCGGGATGGTTTATCTATAGAATAACAGATACCCGGGAGTGAGTTACAGACTGGAATCTAATCGTGGAGTTCGGGATGGTTTATATATAGAATAACAGATACCCGAAAGTGAGTTACAGACTGGAATCTAATCGAGGGGTTCGGGGTGTTTTATATATAGAATAACAGATACCCGAGAGTGAGTTACAGACCGGAATCTAATCGAGGTGTTCGGGGTGGTTTATATATAGAATAACAGATACCCGGGTGTGAGTTACAGACTGGAATCTAATCGAGGGGTTCAGGGTTGTTTATACATAGAATAACTGATACCTGGGAGTGAGTTACAGACTGGAATCTAATCGAGGGGTTCGGGATGGTTTATCTATAGAATAACAGATACCCGGGAGTGAGTTACAGACTGGAATCTAATCGTGGGGTTCGGGATGGTTTATATATAGAATTATAGATACCCGAAAGTGAGTTACAGACTGGAATCTAATCGAGGGGTTCGGGGTCGTTTATATATAGAATAACAGATACCCGGGAGTGAGTTACAGACTGGAATCTAATCCAGGGGTTCGGGGTGGTTTCTATACAGAATATCAGATACCCGGGAGTGAGTTATAGACTGGAATCTAATCGAGGGGTTCGGGGTGATTTATGTATAGAATAACAGATAGCCGGGAGTGAGTTACATTTACAGTTTATATAGAGAATAACAGACTCCCGGGAGTGAGTTACAGACTGGAATCTAATCGAGGGGTTCAGGGTGGTTAATATTCAGAATAACAGATACCCGGGAGTGAGTTACAGACTGGAATCCAATCGAGGGGTTTGGGGTGGTTTATCTATAGAATAACAGATACCCGGGAGTGAGTTACAGACTGGAATCTAATCGAGGGGTTCGGGGTGGTTTATATATAGAATAACAGATACCCGGGAGTGAGTTACAGACTAGAATCTAATCGAGGTGTTCAGGGTGGTTTATACATAGAATAACTGATACCCGGGAGTGAGTTACAGACTGGAATCTAATCGAGGGGTTCGGGATGGTTTATCTATAGAATAACAGATTCCCGGGAGTGAGTTACAGACTGGAATCTAATCGTGGGGTTCGGGATGGTTTATATATAGAATAACAGATACCCGAAAGTGAGTTACAGACTGGAATCTAATCGAGGGGTTCGGGGTGGTTTATATATAGAATAACAGATACCCGAGAGTGAGATACCGACCGGAATCTAATCGAGGGGTTCGGGGTGGTTTATATATAGAATAACAGATACCCGGGAGTAAGTTACAGACTAGAAACTAATCGAGGGGTTCAGGGTGGTTTATACATAGAATAACTGATACCCAGGAGTGAGTTACAGACTGGAATCTAATCGAGGGGTTCGGGATGGTTTATCTATATAATAACAGATACCCGGGAGTGAGTTACAGACTGGAATCTAATCGTGGGGTTCGGGATGGTTTATATATAGAATAACAGATACCCGAAAGTGAGTTACAGACTGGAATCTAATCGAGGGGTTCGGGGTGGTTTATATATAGAATAACAGATACCCGGGAGTGAGTTACAGACTGGAATCTAATCGAGGGGTTCGGGGTGGTTTCTATCCAGAATAACAGATACCCGGGAGTGAGTTATAGACTGGAATCTAATCGAGGGGTTTGGGGTGGTTGATATGTAGATTAACAGAGACCCGGGACAGACTTACAGAGTGGAATCTAATTGAGGGGTTAGGCGTGGTTTTTTTATAGAATAACAGATCCCCGGGAGTGAGTTACAGACTGGAATCCAATCGAGGGGTTTGGGGTGGTTTATATATAGAATAACAGATACCCGGGAGTGAGTTACAGACTGGAATCTAATCGAAGGGTTCGTGGTGGTTTATTTATAGAATAACAGATGCCCGGCAGTGAGTTACAGACTGGAATCTAATTGAGGGGTTCAGGGTGGTTTATATATAGAATAACAGATACCCGGGAGTGAGTTACAGACTGGAATCTAATCGAGGGGTTTGGGGTGGTTTATATATAGAAAAACAGATACACGGGAGTGAGTTACAGACTGGAATCTAATCGAGGGGTTCGGGGTGGTTTATATATAGAATAACAGATACCCGGGAGTGAGTTACAGACTGGAATCTAATCGAGGGGTTCGGGGTGGATTATATATAGAATAACAGATACCCGGGAGTGAGTTACAGACTGGAATCTATTCGAGGGGTTCGGGGTGGTTTATATTTAGAATAACAGATACCCGGGAGTGAGTTACAGACTGGAATCTAATCGAGGGGTTCGGGATGGTTTATATGCAGAATAACAGATACCCGGGAATGAGTTACAGACTGAAATCTAATCGAGGGGTTCGGGGTGGTTTATATATAGAGTAACAGATACCCGGGAGTGAGTTACAGACTGGAATCTAATTGAGGGGTTCGGGTTGGTTTATATATAGAATAAGAGATTCCCGAGAGTGAGTTACAGACTGGAAACTAATCGAGGGGATTCAGGGTGGTTTATATATAGAATAACAGATACCCGGGAGTGAGTTACAGACTGGAATCTGATCGAGGGGTTCGCTGTGGTTTATATAGAGAATAACAGACACCCGGGAGTGAGTTACAGACTGGAATCTAATCGAGGGATTCGGGGTGGTTTATCTATAGAATAACAGATACCCGGGAGTGAGTTACAGACTGGAATCTAATCGAGGGGTTCGGGGTGGTTTATATAGAGAATAACAGACACCCGGGAGTGAGTTACAGACTGGAATCTAATCGAAGGGTTCGTGGTGGTTTATTTATAGAATAACAGATACCCGGCAGTGAGTTACAGACTGGAATCTAATCGAGGGGTTCAGGGTGGTTTATATATAGAATAACTGATACCCGGGAGTGAGTTACAGACTGGAATCTAATCGAGGGGTTCGGGGTGGTTTATATATAGAAAAACAGATACACGGGAGTGAGTTACAGACTGGAATCTAATCGAGGGGTTCGGGTTGGTTTATATATAGAATAACAGATACCCGGGAGTGAGTTAGAGACTGGAATCTAATCGAGGGGTTCGGGGTGGTTTATATATAGAGTAACAGATACCCGGGAGTGAGTTAGAGACTGGAATCTAATCGAGGGGTTCGGGGTGGGTTATATACAGAATAACAGATACCCGGGAGTGAGTTACAGACTGGAATCGAATCGAGGGGTTTGGGGTGGTTTATATATAGAATAACCGATACCCGGGAGTGAGTTACAGACTGGAATCTAATCGAGCGGTTCGGGGTGATTTATATACAGAATAACAGATACCCGGGAGTGAGTTACAGACTGGAATCTAATCGAGGGGTTCAGGGTGATTTATAAACAGAATAACAGATACCCGGGAGTGGGTTACAGACTGTAATCTAATCGAGGGGTTCGGGGTGGTTTATATATAGAATAACAGATACCCGGGAGTGATTTACAGACTGGAATCTAATCGAGGAGTTCGGAGTGGTTTATATATAGAATAACAGATACCCGGGAGTGAGTTACAGACTGGATTCTAACCGAGGGGTTAGGGGTGGTTTATATATAGAATAACATATACCCGGGAGTAGGTTACAGACTGGAATCTAATCGAGGGGTTCAGGGCGGTTTATATATAGAATAACAGATACCCGGGAGTGAGTTACAGACTGGAATCTAATCGAGGGGTTCGGGATGGTTTATATATAGAATAACAGACACCCGGGAGTGCGTTTCCGACTGGAATCTAACCGAGGGGTTAGGGGTGGTTTATATATAGAATAACATATACCCGGGAGTGAGTTACAGACTGGAGTCTAATCGAGGGGTTCACGGTGGTTTATATATAGAATAACAGACACCCGGGAGTGAGTTACAGACTGGAATCTAATCGAGGGGTTCGGGATGGTTAATATATAGAATAACAGATACCCGGGAGTGAGTTACAGACTGGAATCTAATCGAGGGGTTGATGATGGTTTATATATAGAATAACAGATACCCGGGAGTGAGTTACAGACTGGAATCTAATCGAGGGGTTCGGGATGGTTTATATATAGAATAACAGACACCCGGGATTAAGTTACAGACTGCAATCTAATCGACGGGTTCGGGGTGGATTATATAGAATAACAGATACCCGGGAGTGAGTTACAGACTGGAATCTAATCGAGGCGTTCGGGGTCGTTTATATATAGAATAACAGATCCCCAGGAGTGAGTTAGAGACTGGAATCTAATCGAGGATTTCGGGGTGGTTTATATATAGAATAACAGATACCCGGGAGTGAGTTACAGACTGGAATCTAATCGAGTGGTTCGGACTGGTTTATATACAGAATAACAGATACCCGGGAGTGAGTTACAGACTGGAATCTAATCGAGGGGTTTGGGGTGGTTTCTATACAGAATAACAGATACCCGGGAGTGAGTGACAGACTGGAATCTAATCGAGGGTTCAGGGTGAATTATAAACAGAATAACAGATACCCGGGAGTGGGTTACAGACTGGAATCTAATCAAGGGTTTCGGGGTGGTTTATATATAGAATAACAGATACCCGGGAGTGATTTACAGACTGGAATCTCATCGAGGAGTGCGGAGTGGTTTATATATAGAATAACAGATACCCGGGAGTGAGTTACAGACTGGAATCTAACCGAGGGGTTAGGGCTGGTTTATGTATAGAATAACAGATACCCGGGAGTGAGTTACAGACTGGAATCTAATCGAGGAGTTTGGGGTGGTTTATATATAGAATAACAGATACCCGGGAGTGAGTTCCAGACTGGAATCTAATCGAGCGGTTCGGGGTGGTTTATATACAGAATAACAGATACCCGGGAGTGAGTTACAGACTGGAATCTAATCGAGGGGTTCAGGGTGATTTATAAACAGAATAACAGATACCCGGGAGTGGGTGACAGACTGGAATCTAATCGAGGGGTTCGGGGTGGTTTATATATAGAATAACAGATACCCGGGAGTGATTTACAGACTGGAATCTAATCGAGGAGTTCGGAGTGGTTTATATCTGGAATAACAGATACCCGGGAGTGAGTTCCAGACTGGAATCTAACCGAGGGGTTCGGGGTGGTTTATATATAGAATAACAGATACCCGGGAGTGAGTTACAGACTGGAATCTAATCGAGCGGTTCGGGGTGGTTTATATGCAGAATAACAGATACCCGGGAGTGGGTTACAGACTGGAATCTAATCGAGAGGTTCGGGGTGGTTTATATATAGAATAACAGATACCCGGGAGTGAGTTAGAGACTGGAATTTAATCGAGGGGTTCGGGGTGGTTTATATACAGAATAACAGATACCTGGGAGTAAGTTACAGACTGGAATCTAATCGAGGTTTTTGGGGTGGTTTATATACAGAATAACAGATACCCGGGAGTGAGTTACAGACTGGAATCTAATCGCGGGTTCAGGGTGAATTATAAACAGAATAACAGATACCCGGGAGTGGGTTACAGACTGGAATCTAATCGAGGGGTTCGGGGTTGTTTAAATATAGAATAACAGATACCCGGGAGTCATTTACAGACTGGAATCTAATCGAGGAGTTTGGGGTAGTTTATATATAGAATAACAGATACCCGGGAGTGAGTTACAGACTGGAATCTAATCGAGCGGTTCGGGGTGGTTTATATACAGAATAACAGATACCCGGGAGTGAGTTACAGACTGGAATCTAATCGCGGGGTTTGGGGTGGTTTATATATAGAATAACAGATACTCGGTAGTGAGTTACAGACTGGAATCTAATCGAGGGGTTAGGGGTGGTTTATATATAGAATAACTGATACCCGGGAGTGAGTTACAGACTGGAATCTAATCGAGGGGTTCAGGGTGATTTATAAACAGAATAACAGATACCCGGGAGTGGGTTACAGACTGGAATCTAATCGAGGGGTTCGGGGTGGTTTATATATAGAATAACAGATACCCGGGAGTGAGTTACAGACTGGAATCTAATCGAGGGGTTCGGGGTGGTTTATATATAGAATAACAGATACCCGGGAGTGAGTTACAGACTGTAATCTAATCGAGGGGTTGATGATGGTTTATATATAGAATAACAGATACCCGGGGGTGAGTTACAGACTGGAATCTAATCGAGGGGTTCGGGATGGTTTATATATAGAATAACAGATACCCGGGATTAAGTTACAGACTGCAATCTAATCGAAGGTTCGGGGTGGTTAATATAGAATAACAGATACCCGGGAGTGAGTTACAGACTGGAATCTAATCGAGGGGTTCGGGGTCGTTTATATATAGAATAACAGATACCCGGGAGTGAGCTACAGACTGGAATCTAATCGAGGGGTTCGGGGTGGTTTATATATCGAATAACAGATACTCGGGAGTGAGTTACAGACTGCAATCTAATCGAGCGGTTCGGGGTTGTTTTAAATACAGAATAACAGATACCCGGGAGTGAGTTACAGACTGGAATCTAATCGAGGGGTTCGGGATGGTTTATATATAGAATAACAGATACCCGGGAGTGAGTTACAGACTGGAATCTAATCGAGGTGTTCGGGGTGGTTTATATATAGAATAACAGATAACCGGGAGTGGGTTACAGACTGGAATCTAATTTAGGGGTTCGGGGTGCTTTATATATAGAATAACAGATACCCGGGAGTGAGTTACAGACTGGAATCTAATCGAGGGGTTGAGGATGGTTTATATATAGAATAACAGATACCCGGGAGTGTGTTACAGACTGGAATCTAATCGAGGGGTTCGGGATGGTTTATATATAGAATAACAGATAACCGGGAGTGAGTTACAGACTGGAATCTAATCGTGCAGTTCGGGGTGGTTTATATGCAGAATAACAGATACCCGGGAGTGAGTTACAGACTGGAATCTAATCGAGGGGTTCAGGGTGATTGATAAACAGAATAACAGATCTCGGGAGTGGGTTACAGACTGGAATCTAATTTAGGGGTTCGGGGTGCTTTATATATAGAATAACAGATACCCGAGAGTGAGTTACAGACTGGAATCGAATCGAGGGTTTCGGGGTGGTTTATATATAGAATAACAGATACCCGGGAGTGAGTTCCAGACTGGAATCTAACCGAGGGGTTAGGGGTGGTTTATATATAGAATAACAGATAACCGGGAGTGAGTTACAGACTGGAATCTAATCGAGAGGTTCTGGGTGGTTTATGTATAGAATAACAGATACCCGGGAGTGAGTTAGAGACTGGAATCTAATCGAGGGGTTCGGGGTGGTTTATATACAGAATAACAGATACCTGGGAGTGAGTTACAGACTGGAATCTAATCGAGGTTTTTGGGGTGGTTTATATACAGAATAACAGATACCCGGGAGTGAGTTACAGACTGGAATCTAATCGCGGGTTCAGGGTGAATTATAAACAGAATAACAGATACCCGGGAGTGGGTTACAGACTGGAATCAAATCGAGGGGTTCGGGGTTGTTTAAATATAGAATAACAGATACCCGGGAGTCATTTACAGACTGGAATCTCATCGAGGAGTTCGGAGTGGTTTATATATAGAATAGCAGATACCCGGGAGTGAGTTACAGACTGGAATCTAATCGAGGGGTTCGGGCTGGTTTATATATAGAATAACAGATACCCGGGAGTGAGTTACAGACTGGAATCTAATCGAGGAGTTTGGGGTAGTTTATATATAGAATAAGAGATACCGGGGAGTGAGTTACAGACTGGAATCTAATCGAGCGGTTCGGGGTGGTTTATATACAGAATAGCAGATACCCGGGAGTGAGTTACAGACTGGAATCTAATCGAGGGGTTCAGGGTGATTTATAAACAGAATAACATATACCCGGGAGTGGGTTACAGTCTGGAATCTAATCGAGGGGTTCGGGGTGGTTTATATATAGAATAACAGATAACCGGGAGTGATTTACAGACTGGAATCTAATCGAGGAGGTCGGAGTGGTTTATATATAGAATAACAGATACCCGGGAGTGAGTTCCAGACTGGAATCTAACCGAGGGGTTAGGGGTGGTTTATATATAGAATAACAGATACCCGGGAGTGAGTTACAGACTGGAATCTAATCGAGCGGTTCAGGGTGGTTTATATGCAGAATAACAGATACCCGGGAGTGAGTTACAGACTGGAATCTAACCGAGGGGTTTGGGGTGATTTATAAACAGAATAACAGATACCCGGGAGTGGGTTACAGACTGGAATCTAATCGAGGGGTTCGGGGTGGTTTATATATAGAATAACAGATACCCGGGAGTGATTTACAGACTGGAATCTAATCGAGGAGTTCGGAGTGGTTTATATATAGAATAACAGATACCCGGGAGTGAGTTCCAGACTGGAATCTAACCGAGGGGTTAGGGGTGGTTTATATATAGAATAACAGATACCCGGGAGTGAGTTACAGACTGGAATCTAATCGAGCGGTTCGGGGTGGTTTATATGCAGAATAACAGATACCCGGGAGTGAGTTACAGACTGGAATCTAACCGAGGGGTTAGTGGTGGTTTATATATAGAATAACAGATACCCGGGAGTGAGTTACAGACTGGAATCTAATCGAGGGATTTGGGGTGGTTTATATATAGAATAACAGATACCCGGGAGTGAGTTACAGAATGGAATCTAATTGAGCGGTTCGGGGTGGTTTATGTACAGAATAACAGATACCTGGGAGTGAGTTACAGACTGGAATCTAATCGAGGGGTTTGGGGTGGTTTCTATACAGAATAACAGATACCCGGGAGTCAGTTACAGACTGGAATCTAATCGAGGGTTCAGGGTGAATTATAAACAGAATAACAGATACCCGGGAGTGGGTTACAGACTGGAATCTAATCAAGGGTTTCGGGGTGGTTTATATATAGAATAACAGATACCCGGGAGTGATTTACAGACTGGAATCTCAACGAGGAGTTCGGAGTGGTTTATATATAGAATAACAGATACCCGGGAGTGAGTTACAGACTGGAATCTAACCGAGGGGTTAGGGCTGGTTTATGTATAGAATAACAGATACCCGGGAGTGAATTACAGACTGGAATCTAATCGAGGAGTTTGGGGTGGTTTATATATAGAATAACAGATACCCGGGAGTGAGTTCCAGACTGGAATCTAATCGAGCGGTTCGGGGTGGTTTATATACAGAATAACAGATACCCGGGAGTGAGTTACAGACTGGAATCTAATCGAGGGGTTCAGGGTGATTTATAAACAGAATAACAGATACCCGGGAGTGGGTTACAGACTGGAATCTAATCGAGGGGTTCGGGGTGGTTTATATATAGAGTAACAGATACCCGGGAGTGATTTACAGACTGGAATCTAATCGAGGAGTTCGGAGTGGTTTATATCTGGAATAACAGATACCCGGGAGTGAGTTCCAGACTGGAATCTAACCGAGGGGTTCGGGGTGGTTTATATATAGAATAACAGATACCCGGGAGTGAGTTACAGACTGGAATCTAATCGAGCGGTTCGGGGTGGTTTATATGCAGAATAACAGATACCCGGGAGTGAGTTACAGACTGGAATCTAATCGAGGGGTTCAGGGTGATTTATAAACAGAATAACAGATACCCGAGAGTGGGTTACAGATTGGAATCTAATCGAGAGGTTCGGGGTGGTTTATATATAGAATAACAGATACCCGGGAGTGAGTTAAAGACTGGAATCTAATCGAGGGGTTCGGGGTGGATGAGATACAGAATAACAGATACCTGGGAGTGAGTTACAGACTGGAATCTAATCGAGGGTTTTGGGGTGGTTTATATACAGAATAACAGATACCCGGGAGTGAGTTACAGACTGGAATCTAATCGAGGGTTCAGGGTGAATTATAAACAGAATAACAGATACCCGGGAGTGGGTTACAGACTGGAATCTAATCGAGGCGTTCGGGGTTGTTTAAATATAGAATAACAGATACTCTGGAGTCATTTACAGACTGGAATCTCATCGAGCAGTTCGGAGTGGTTTATATATAGAATAACAGATACCCGGGAGTGAGTTACAGTCTGGAATCTAATCGCGGGGTTTGGGGTGGTTTATATATAGAATAACAGATACTCGGTAGTGAGTTACAGACTGGAATCTAATCGAGGGGTTAGGGGTGGTTTATATATAGAATAACAGATACCTGGGAGTGAGTTACAGACTGGAATCTAACCGAGGGGTTAGGGGTGGTTTATATATAGAATAACAGATACCCGGGAGTGAGTTACAGACTGGAATCTAACCGAGGGGTTAGGGGTGGTTTATATATAGAATAACAGATACCCGGGAGTGAGTTACAGACTGGAATCAAATCGAGGGGTTCAGGGTGATTTATAAACAGAATAACAGATACCCGGGAGTGGGTTACAGACTGGAATCTAATCGAGGGGTTCGGGGTGGTTTATATATAGAATAACAGATACCCGGGAGTGAGTTACAGACTGGAATCTAATCGAGGGGTTCGGGGTGGTTTATATATAGAATAACAGATACCCGGGAGTGAGTTACAGACTGGAATCTAATCGAGGGGTTGATGATGGTTTATATATAGAATAACAGATACCCGGGAGTGAGTTACAGACTGTAATCTAATCGAGGGGTTCGGGATGGTTTATATATAGAATAACAGATACCCGGGATTAAGTTACAGACTGCAATCTAATCGAGGGTTTTGGGGTGGTTTATATATAGAATAACAGATACCCGGGAATGAGTTACAGACTGGAATCTAATCGAGGGGTCCGGGGTGGTTTAGAAATAGAATAACAGATCCCCGGGAGTGAATTAGAGACTGGAATCTAATCGAGGGGTTCGGGCTGGTATATATACAGAATAACAGATTCCCGGGAGTGAGTTACAGGCTGTAATCTAATCGAGGGGTTTGGGGTGGTTTATATATAGAATAACAGATACTCGGGAGTGAGTTACAGACTGGAATCTAATCGAGCGGTTCGGGGTTGTTTTAAATACAGAATAACAGATACCCGCGAGTGAGTTACAGACTGGAATCTAATCGAGGGGTTCAGGGTGATTGATAAACAGAATAACAGATCCCGGGAGTGGGTTACAGACTGGAATCTAATTTAGGGGTTCGGGGTGCTTTATATATAGAATAACAGATACCCGGGAGTGAGTTGCAGACTGGAATCTAATCGAGGGGTTGAGGATGGTTTATATATAGAATAACAGATACCCGGGAGTGAGTTACAGACTGGAATCTAATCGAGGGGTTCGGGATGGTTTATATATAGAATAACAGACACCCGGGAGTGAGTTACGGACTGGAATCTAATCGAGGCGTTCGGGTTGGATTATATACAGAATAACAGATACCCGGGAGTGAGTTACAGACTGGAATCTAACCGAGGGGTTAGGGCTGGTTTATGTATAGAATAACAGATACCCGGGAGTGAATTACAGACTGGAATCTAATCGAGGAGTTTGGGGTGGTTTATATATAGAATAACAGATACCCGGGAGTGAGTTCCAGACTGGAATCTAATCGAGCGGTTCGGGGTGGTTTATATACAGAATAACAGATACCCGGGAGTGAGTTACAGACTGGAATCTAATCGAGGGGTTCAGGGTGATTTATAAACAGAATAACAGATACCCGGGAGTGGGTTACAGACTGGAATCTAATCGAGGGGTTCGGGGTGGTTTATATATAGAATAACAGATACCCGGGAGTGATTTACAGACTGGAATCTAATCGAGGAGTTCGGAGTGGTTTATATCTGGAATAACAGATACCCGGGAGTGAGTTCCAGACTGGAATCTAACCGAGGGGTTCGGGGTGGTTTATATATAGAATAACAGATACCCGGGAGTGAGTTACAGACTGGAATCTAATCGAGCGGTTCGGGGTGGTTTATATGCAGAATAACAGATACCCGGGAGTGAGTTACAGACTGGAATCTAATCGAGGGGTTCAGGGTGATTTATAAACAGAATAACAGATACCCGAGAGTGGGTTACAGATTGGAATCTAATCGAGAGGTTCGGGGTGGTTTATATATAGAATAACAGATACCCGGGAGTGAGTTAAAGACTGGAATCTAATCGAGGGGTTCGGGGTGGATGAGATACAGAATAACAGATACCTGGGAGTGAGTTACAGACTGGAATCTAATCGAGGGTTTTGGGGTGGTTTATATACAGAATAACAGATACCCGGGAGTGAGTTACAGACTGGAATCTAATCGAGGGTTCAGGGTGAATTATAAACAGAATAACAGATACCCGGGAGTGGGTTACAGACTGGAATCTAATCGAGGCGTTCGGGGTTGTTTAAATATAGAATAACAGATACTCTGGAGTCATTTACAGACTGGAATCTCATCGAGCAGTTCGGAGTGGTTTATATATAGAATAACAGATACCCGGGAGTGAGTTACAGTCTGGAATCTAATCGCGGGGTTTGGGGTGGTTTATATATAGAATAACAGATACTCGGTAGTGAGTTACAGACTGGAATCTAATCGAGGGGTTAGGGGTGGTTTATATATAGAATAACAGATACCTGGGAGTGAGTTACAGACTGGAATCTAACCGAGGGGTTAGGGGTGGTTTATATATAGAATAACAGATACCCGGGAGTGAGTTACAGACTGGAATCTAACCGAGGGGTTAGGGGTGGTTTATATATAGAATAACAGATACCCGGGAGTGAGTTACAGACTGGAATCAAATCGAGGGGTTCAGGGTGATTTATAAACAGAATAACAGATACCCGGGAGTGGGTTACAGACTGGAATCTAATCGAGGGGTTCGGGGTGGTTTATATATAGAATAACAGATACCCGGGAGTGAGTTACAGACTGGAATCTAATCGAGGGGTTCGGGGTGGTTTATATATAGAATAACAGATACCCGGGAGTGAGTTACAGACTGGAATCTAATCGAGGGGTTGATGATGGTTTATATATAGAATAACAGATACCCGGGAGTGAGTTACAGACTGGAATCTAATCGAGGGGTTCGGGATGGTTTATATATAGAATAACAGATACCCGGGATTAAGTTACAGACTGCAATCTAATCGAGGGTTTTGGGGTGGTTTATATATAGAATAACAGATACCCGGGAATGAGTTACAGACTGGAATCTAATCGAGGGGTCCGGGGTGGTTTAGAAATAGAATAACAGATCCCCGGGAGTGAGTTAGAGACTGGAATCTAATCGAGGGGTTCGGGCTGGTATATATACAGAATAACAGATTCCCGGGAGTGAGTTACAGGCTGTAATCTAATCGAGGGGTTTGGGGTGGTTTATATATAGAATAACAGATACTCGGGAGTGAGTTACAGACTGGAATCTAATCGAGCGGTTCGGGGTTGTTTTAAATACAGAATAACAGATACCCGGGAGTGAGTTACAGACTGGAATCTAATCGAGGGGTTCAGGGTGATTGATAAACAGAATAACAGATCCCGGGAGTGGGTTACAGACTGGAATCTAATTTAGGGGTTCGGGGTGCTTTATATATAGAATAACAGATACCCGGGAGTGAGTTGCAGACTGGAATCTAATCGAGGGGTTGAGGATGGTTTATATATAGAATAACAGATACCCGGGAGTGAGTTACAGACTGGAATCTAATCGAGGGGTTCGGGATGGTTTATATATAGAATAACAGACACCCGGGAGTGAGTTACGGACTGGAATCTAATCGAGGCGTTCGGGTTGGATTATATACAGAATAACAGATACCCGAGAGTGAGTTACAGACTGGAATCGAATCGAGGGGTTCGCGATGGTTTATATATAGAATAACAGATACCCGAGAGTGAGTTACAGACTGGAATCTAATCGAGGGGTTCGGGGTGGTTTATATATAGTATAACAGATACCCGGGAGTGAGTTACAGGCTGGAATCTAATCGAGGGGTTGATGATGGTTTATATATAGAATAACAGATACCCGGGAGTGAGTTACAGACTGGAATCTAATCGAGGGGTTCGGGATGGTTTATATATAGAATAACAGACACCCGGGAGTGAGTTACAGACTGGAATCTAATCGAGGGGTTTGGGGTGGTTTATATATAGAATAACAGATACCCGAGAGTGAGTTACAGACTGGAATCGAATCGAGGGTTTCGGGGTGGTTTATATATAGAATAACAGATACCCGGGAGTGAGTTCCAGACTGGAATCTAACCGAGGGGTTAGGGGTGGTTCATATATAGAATAACAGATAACCGGGAGTGAGTTACAGACTGGAATCTAATCGTGCAGTTCGGGGTGGTTTATATGCAGAATAACAGATACCCGGGAGTGAGTTACAGACTGGAATCTAATCGAGGGGTTCAGGGTGATTTATAAACAGAATAACAGATACCCGGGAGTGGGTTACAGACTGGAATCTAATCGAGAGGTTCTGGGTGGTTTATATATAGAATAACAGATACCCGGGAGTGAGTTAGAGACTGGAATCTAATCGAGGGGTTCGGGGTGGTTTATATACAGAATAACAGATACCTGGGAGTGAGTTACAGACTGGAATCTAATCGAGGTTTTTGGGGTGGTTTATATACAGAATAACAGATACCCGGGAGTGGGTTACAGACTGGAATCTAATCGAAGGGTTCGGGGTTGTTTAAATATAGAATAACAGATACCCGGGAGTCATTTACAGACTGGAATCTCATCGAGGAGTTCGGAGTGGTTTATATATAGAATAACAGATACCCGGGAGTGAGTTACAGACTGGAATCTAATCGAGGAGTTTGGCGTAGTTTATATATAGAATAACAGATACCCGGGAGTGAGTTACAGACTGGAATCTAATCGAGCGGTTCGGGGTGGTTTATATACAGAATAGCAGATACCCGGGAGTGAGTTACAGACTGGAATCTAATCGAGGGGTTCAGGGTGATTTATAAACAGAATAACATATACCCGGGAGTGGGTTACAGTCTGGAATCTAATCGAGGGGTTCGGGGTGGTTTATATATAGAATAACAGATAACCGGGAGTGATTTACAGACTGGAATCTAATCGAGGAGGTCGGAGTGGTTTATATATAGAATAACAGATACCCGGGAGTGAGTTCCAGACTGGAATCTAACCGAGGGGTTAGGGGTGGTTTATATATAGAATAACAGATACCCGGGAGTGAGTTACAGACTGGAATCTAATCGAGCGGTTCGGGGTGGTTTATATGCAGAATAACAGATACCCGGGAGTGAGTTACAGACTGGAATCTAACCGAGGGGTTTGGGTTGATTTATAAACAGAATAACAGATACCCGGGAGTGGGTTACAGACTGGAATCTAATCGAGGGGTTCGGGGTGGTTTATATATAGAATAACAGATACCCGGGAGTGATTTACAGACTGGAATCTAATCGAGGAGTTCGGAGTGGTTTATAAATAGAATAACAGATTCCCGGGAGTGAGTTCCAGACTGGAATCTAACCGAGGGGTTAGGGGTGGTTTATATATAGAATAACAGATACCCGGGAGTGAGTTACAGACTGGAATCTAATCGAGCGGTTCGGGGTGGTTTATATGCAGAATAACAGATACCCGGGAGTGAGTTACAGACTGGAATCTAACCGAGGGTTTAGGGGTGGTTTATATATAGAATAACAGATACCCGGGAGTGAGTTACAGACTGGAATCTAATCGAGGGATTTGGGGTGGTTTATATATAGAATAACAGATACCCGGGAGTGAGTTACAGAATGGAATCTAATTGAGCGGTTCGGGGTGGTTTATGTACAGAATAACAGATACCCGGGAGTGAGTTACAGACTGGAATCTAATCGAGCGGTTCGGGGTGGTTTATATACAGAATAACAGATACCCAGGAGTGAGTTACAGACTGGAATCTAATCGAGGGGTTCAGGGTGATTTATAAACAGAATAACAGGTACCCGGGAGTGGGTTACAGACTGGAATCTAATCGAGGGGTTCGGGGTGGTTGATATATAGAATAACAGATACCCGGGAGTGATTTACAGACTGGAATCTAATCGAGGAGTTCGGAGTGGTTTATATATAGAATAACAGATACCCGGGAGTGAGTTCCAGACTGGAATCTAATCGAGAGGTTCGGGGTGGTTTATATATAGAATAACAGATACCCGGGAGTGAGTTACAGACTGGAATCTAATCGAGCGGTTCGGGGTGGTTTATATACAGAATAACAGATACCCAGGAGTGAGTTACAGACTGGAATCTAATCGAGGGGTTCAGGGTGATTTATAAACAGAATAACAGGTACCCAGGAGTGGGTTACAGACTGGAATCTAATCGAGGGGTTCGGGGTGGTTTATATATAGAATAACAGATACCCGGGAGTGATTTACAGACTGGAATCTAATCGAGGAGTTCGGAGTGGTTTATATATAGAATAACAGATACCCGGGAGTGAGTTCCAGACTGGAATCTAATCGAGAGGTTCGGGGTGCTTTATATATAGAATAACAGATACCCGGGAGTGGGTTACAGACTGGAATCTAATCGAGAGGTTCGGGGTGGTTTATATAATAGAATAACAGATACCCGGGAGTGAGTTAGAGACTGGAATCTAATCGAGGGGTTCGGGATGGTTTATATACAGAATAACAGATACCTGGGAGTGAGTTACAGACTGGAATCTAATCGAGGGTTTTGGGGTGGTTTATATACAGAATAACAGATACCCGGGAGTGAGTTACAGACTGGAATCTAATCGAGGGTTCAGGGTGAATTATAAACAGAATAACAGATACCCGGGAGTGGGTTACAGACTGGAATCTAATCGAGGGGTTCGGGGTTGTTTAAATATAGAATAACAGATACCCGGGAGTGAGTTACAGACTGGAATCTAATCGAGGGATTTGGGGTGGTTTATATATAGAATAACAGATACCCGGGAGTGAGTTACAGAATGGAATCTAATTGAGTGGTTCGGGGTGGTTTATGTACAGAATAACAGATACCCGGGAGTGAGTTACAGACTGGAATCTAATCGAGGGGTTCGGGGTGGTTTATATACAGAATAACTGATACCCGGGAGTGAGTTACAGACTGGAATCTAATCGAGGGGTTCGGGGTGGTTTATATATAGAATAACAGATACCCGGGAGTGATTTACAATCTGGAATCTAATCGAGGAGTTCGGAGTGGTTTATATATAGAATAACAGATACCCGGGAGTGAGTTACAGACTGGAATCTAATCGAGCGGTTCGGGGTGGTTTATATACAGAATAACAGATACCCAGGAGTGAGTTACAGACTGGAATCTAATCGAGGGGTTCAGGGTGATTTATAAACAGAATAACAGGTACCCGGGAGTGGGTTACAGACTGGAATCTAATCGAGGGGTTCGGGGTGGTTTATATATAGAATAACAGATACCCGGGAGTGATTTACAGACTGGAATCTTATCGAGGAGTTCGGAGTGGTTTATATATAGAATAACAGATACCCGGGAGTGAGTTCCAGACTGGAATCTAATCGAGAGGTTCGGGGTGGTTTATATATAGAATAACAGATACCCGGGAGTGGGTTACAGACTGGAATCTAATCGAGGGGTTCGGGGTGGTTTATATAATAGAATAACAGATACCCGGGAGTGAGTTAGAGACTGGAATCTAATCGAGGGGTTCGGGATGGTTTATATACAGAATAACAGATACCTGGGAGTGAGTTACAGACTGGAATCTAATCGAGGGTTTTGGGGTGGTTTATATACAGAATAACAGATACACGGGAGTGAGTTACAGACTGGAATCTAATCGAGGGTTCAGGGTGAATTATAAACAGAATAACAGATACCCGGGAGTGGGTTACAGATGGAATCTAATCGAGGGGTTCGGGGTTGTTTAAATATAGAATAACAGATACCCGGGAGTCATTTACAGACTGGAATCTCATCGAGGAGTTCGGAGTGGTTTATATATAGAATAACAGATACCCGGGAGTGAGTTACAGTCTGGAATCTACTCGCGGGGTTTGGGGTGGTTTATATATAGAATAACAGATACTCGGTAGTGAGTTACAGACTGGAATCTAATCGAGGGGTTTGGGGTGGTTTATATATAGAATAACAGATAACCGGGAGTGAGTTACAGACTGGAATCTAACCGAGGGGTTAGGGGTGGTTTATATATAGAATAACAGATACCCGGGAGTGAGTTACAGACTGGAATCTAACCGAGGGGTTAGGGGTGGTTTATATATAGAATAACAGATACCCGGGAGTGAGTTACAGACTGGAATCTAATCGAGGGGTTCAGGGTGATTTATAAACAGAATAACAGATACCCGGGAGTGGGTTACAGGCTGGAATCTAATCGAGGGGTTCGGGGTGGTTTATATATAGAATAACAGATACCCGGGAGTGAGTTACAGACTGGAATCTAATCGAGGGGTTCGGGATGGTTTATACATAGAATAACAGACACCCGGGATTGAGTTACAGACTGGAATCTAATCGACGGGTTCGGGGTGGTTTATATAGAATAACAGATACCCGGGAGTGAGTTACAGACTGGAATCTAATCGAGGGGTTTGGGGTCGTTTATATATAGAATAACAGATCCCCGGGAGTGAGTTAGAGACTGGAATCTAATCGTGGGGTTCGGGCTGGTTAATATACAGAATAACAGATACCCGGGAGTGAGTTACAGACTGGAATCTAATCGAGGGGTTCGGGGTGGTTTATATATAGAATAACAGATACCCGGGGGTGAGTTACAGGCTGGAATCTAATCGAGGGTTTTGGGGTGGTTTATATATAGAATAACAGATACCCGAGAGTGAGTTACAGACTGGAATCGAATCGAGGGTTTCGGGGTGGTTTATATATAGAATAACAGATACCCGGGAGTGAGTTACAGACTGGAATCTAATCGAGGGGTCCGGGGTGGTTTAGAAATAAAATAACAGATCCCCGGGAGTGAGTTAGAGACTGGAATCTAATCGAGGGGTTCGGACTGGTATATATACAGAATAACAGATACCCGGGAGTGAGTTACAGACTGGAATCTAATCGCGGGTTCAGGGTGAATTATAAACAGAATAACAGATACCCGGGAGTGGGTTACAGACTGGAATCAAATCGAAGGGTTCGGGGTTGTTTAAATATAGAATAACAGATACCCGGGAGTCATTTACAGACTGGAATCTCATCGAGGAGTTCGGAGTGGTTTATATATAGAATAACAGATACCCGGGAGTGAGTTACAGACTGGAATCTAATCGAGGAGTTTGGCGTAGTTTATATATAGAATAACAGATACCCGGGAGTGAGTTACAGACTGGAATCTAATCGAGTGGTTCGGGGTGGTTTATATACAGAATAGCAGATACCCGGGAGTGAGTTACAGACTGGAATGTAATCGAGGGGTTCAGGGTGATTTATAAACAGAATAACATATACCCGGGAGTGGGTTACAGTCTGGAATCTAATCGAGGGGTTCGGGGTGGTTTATATATAGAATAACAGATAACCGGGAGTGATTTACAGACTGGAATCTAATCGAGGAGGTCGGAGTGGTTTATATATAGAATAACAGATACCCGGGAGTGAGTTCCAGACTGGAATCTAACCGAGGGGTTAGGGGTGGTTTATATATAGAATAACAGATACCCGGGAGTGAGTTACAGACTGCAATCTAATCGAGCGGTTCGGGGTGGTTTATATGCAGAATAACAGATACCCGGGAGTGAGTTACAGACTGGAATCTAACCGAGGGGTTTGGGTTGATTTATAAACAGAATAACAGATACCCGGGAGTGGGTTACAGACTGGAATCTAATCGAGGGGTTCGGGGTGGTTTATATATAGAATAACAGATACCCGGGAGTGATTTACAGACTGGAATCTAATCGAGGAGTTCGGAGTGGTTTATAAATAGAATAACAGATACCCGGGAGTGAGTTCCAGACTGGAATCTAACCGAGGGGTTAGGGGTGGTTTATATATAGAATAACAGATACCCGGGAGTGAGTTACAGACTGGAATCTAATCGAGCGGTTCGGGGTGGTTTATATGCAGAATAACAGATACCCGGGAGTGAGTTACAGACTGGAATCTAACCGAGGGTTTAGGGGTGGTTTATATATAGAATAACAGATACCCGGGAGTGAGTTACAGACTGGAATCTAATCGAGGGATTTGGGGTGGTTTATATATAGAATAACAGATACCCGGGAGTGAGTTACAGAATGGAATCTAATTGAGCGGTTCGGGGTGGTTTATGTACAGAATAACAGATACCCGGGAGTGAGTTACAGACTGGAATCTAATCGAGGGGTTCGGGGTGGTTTATATACAGAATAACAGATACCCGGGAGTGAGTTACAGACTGGAATCTAATCGGGGGGTTCAGGGTGATTTATAAACAGAATAACAGATACCCGGGAGTGGGTTACAGACTGGAATCTAATCGAGGGGTTCGGGGTGGTTTATATATAGAATAACAGATACCCGGGAGTGATTTACAATCTGGAATCTAATCGAGGAGTTCGGAGTGGTTTATATATAGAATAACAGACACCCGGGAGTGAGTTACAGACTGGAATCTAATCGAGGGGTTTGGGGTGGTTTATATATAGAATAACAGATACCCGGGAGTGAGTTACAGACTGGAATCTAATCGAGCAGTTCGGGGTGGTTTATATACAGAATAACAGATACCCAGGAGTGAGTTACAGACTGGAATCTAATCGAGGGGTTCAGGGTGATTTATAAACAGAATAACAGGTACCCGGGAGTGGGTTACAGACTGGAATCTAATCGAGGGGTTCGGGGTGGTTTATATACAGAATAACAGATACCCGGGAGTGATTTACAGACTGGAATCTAATCGAGGAGTTCGGAGTGGTTTATATATAGAATAACAGATACCCGGGAGTGAGTTCCAGACTGGAATCTAATCGAGAGGTTCGGGGTGGTTTATATATAGAATAACAGATACCCGGGAGTGGGTTACAGACTGGAATCTAATCGAGAGGTTCGGGGTGGTTTATATAATAGAATAACAGATACCCGGGAGTGAGTTAGAGACTGGAATCTAATCGAGGGGTTCGGGATGGTTTATATACAGAATAACAGATACCTGGGAGTGAGTTACAGACTGGAATCTAATCGAGGGTTTTGGGGTGGTTTATATACAGAATAACAGATACCCGGGAGTGAGTTACAGACTGGAATCTAATCGAGGGTTCAGGGTGAATTATAAACAGAATAACAGATACCCGGGAGTGGGTTACAGACTGGAATCTAATCGAGGGGTTCGGGGTTGTTTAAATATAGAATAACAGATACCCGGGAGTGAGTTACAGACTGGAATCTAATCGAGGGATTTGGGGTGGTTTATATATAGAATAACAGATACCCGGGAGTGAGTTACAGAATGGAATCTAATTGAGTGGTTCGGGGTGGTTTATGTACAGAATAACAGATACCCGGGAGTGAGTTACAGACTGGAATCTAATCGAGGGGTTCGGGGTGGTTTATATACAGAATAACAGATACCCGGGAGTGAGTTACTGACTGGAATCTAATCGAGGGGTTCAGGGTGATTTATAAACAGAATAACAGATACCCGGGAGTGGGTTACAGACTGGAATCTAATCGAGGGGTTCGCGGTGGTTTATATATAGAATAACAGATACCCGGGAGTGATTTACAATCTGGAATCTAATCGAGGAGTTCGGAGTGGTTTATATATAGAATAACAGACACCCGGGAGTGAGTTACAGACTGGAATCTAATCGAGGGGTTTGGGGTGGTTTATATATAGAATAACAGATACCCGGGAGTGAGTTACAGACTGGAATCTAATCGAGCGGTTCGGGGTGGTTTATATACAGAATAACAGATACCCAGGAGTGAGTTACAGACTGGAATCTAATCGAGGGGTTCAGGGTGATTTATAAACAGAATAACAGGTACCCGGGAGTGGGTTACAGACTGGAATCTAATCGAGGGGTTCGGGGTGGTTTATATATAGAATAACAGATACCCGGGAGTGATTTACAGACTGGAATCTAATCGAGGAGTTCGGAGTGGTTTATATATAGAATAACAGATACCCGGGAGTGAGTTCCAGACTGGAATCTAATCGAGAGGTTCGGGGCGGTTTATATATAGAATAACAGATACCCGGGAGTGGGTTACAGACTGGAATCTAATCGAGGGGTTCGGGGTGGTTTATATAATAGAATAACAGATACCCGGGAGAGAGTTAGAGACTGGAATCTAATCGAGGGGTTCGGGGTGGTTTATATACAGAATAACAGATACCTGGGAGTGAGTTACAGACTGGAATCTAATCGAGGGTTTTGGGGTGGTTTATATACAGAATAACAGATACACGGGAGTGAGTTACAGACTGGAATCTAATCGAGGGTTCAGGGTGAATTATAAACAGAATAACAGATACCCGGGAGTGGGTTACAGATGGAATCTAATCGAGGGGTTCGGGGTTCTTTAAATATAGAATAACAGATACCCGGGAGTCATTTACAGACTGGAATCTCATCGAGGAGTTCGGAGTGGTTTATATATAGAATAACAGATACCCGGGAGTGAGTTACAGTCTGGAATCTACTCGCGGGGTTTGGGGTGGTTTATATATAGAATAACAGATACTCGGTAGTGAGTTACAGACTGGAATCTAATCGAGGGGTTTGGGGTGGTTTATATATAGAATAACAGATAACCGGGAGTGAGTTACAGACTGGAATCTAACCGAGGGGTTAGGGGTGGTTTATATATAGAATAACAGATACCCGGGAGTGAGTTACAGACTGGAATCTAACCGAGGGGTTAGGGGTGGTTTATATATAGAATAACAGATACCCGGGAGTGAGTTACAGACTGGAATCTAATCGAGGGGTTCAGGGTGATTTATAAACAGAATAACAGATACCCGGGAGTGGGTTACAGACTGGAATCTAATCGAGGGGTTCGGGGTGGTTTATATATAGAATAACAGATACCCGGGAGTGAGTTACAGACTGGAATCTAATCGAGGGGTTCGGGATGGTTTATACATAGAATAACAGACACCCGGGATTGAGTTACAGACTGGAATCTAATCGACGGGTTCGGGGTGGTTTATATAGAATAACAGATACCCGGGAGTGAGTTACAGACTGGAATCTAATCGAGGGGTTCGGGGTCGTTTATATATAGAATAACAGATCCCCGGGAGTGAGTTAGAGACTGGAATCTAATCGTGGGGTTCGGGCTGGTTAATATACAGAATAACAGATACCCGGGAGTGAGTTACAGACTGGAATCTAATCGAGGGGTTCGGGGTGGTTTATATATAGAATAACAGATACCCGGGGGTGAGTTACAGGCTGGAATCTAATCGAGGGTTTTGGGGTGGTTTATATATAGAATAACAGATACCCGAGAGTGAGTTACAGACTGGAATCGAATCGAGGGTTTCGGGGTGGTTTATATATAGAATAACAGATACCCGGGAGTGAGTTACAGACTGGAATCTAATCGAGGGGTCCGGGGTGGTTTAGAAATAAAATAACAGATCCCCGGGAGTGAGTTAGAGACTGGAATCTAATCGAGGGGTTCGGACTGGTATATATACAGAATAAAAGATACCCGGGAGTGAGTTACAGGCTGCAATCTAATCGAGGGGTTTGGGGTGGTTTATATATAGAATAACAGATACTCGGGAGTGAGTTACAGACTGGAATCTAATCGAGCGGTTCGGGGTTGTTTATATACAGAATAACAGATACCCGGGAGTGAGTTACAGACTGGAATCTAATCGAGGGGTTCAGGGTGGTTTATATGCAGAATAACAGATACCCGGGAGTGAGTTACAGACTGGCATCTAACCGAGGGGTTTGGGGTGATTTATAAACAGAATAACAGATACCCGGGAGTGGGTTACAGACTGGAATCTAATCGAGGGGTTCGGGGTGGTTTATATATAGAATAACAGATACCCGGGTGTGATTTACAGACTGGAATCTAATCGTGGAGTTCGGAGTGGTTTATAAATAGAATAACAGATACCCGGGAGTGAGTTCCAGACTGGAATCTAACCGAGGGGTTAGGGGTGGTTTATATATAGAATAACAGATACCCGGGAGTGAGTTACAGACTGGAATCTAATCGAGCGGCTCGGGGTGGTTTATATGCAGAATAACAGATACCCGGGAGTGAGTTACAGACTGGAATCTAACCGAGGGGTTAGGCGTGGTTTATATATAGAATAACAGATACCCGGGAGTGAGTTACAGACTGGAATCTAATCGAGGGATTTGGGGTGGTTTATATATAGAATAACAGATACCCGGGAGTGAGTTACAGAATGGAATCTAATTGAGCGGTTCGGGGTGGTTTATGTACAGAATAACAGATACCCGGGAGTGAGTTACAGACTGGAATCTAATCGAGGGGTTCGGGGTGGTTTATATACAGAATAACAGATACCCGGGAGTGAGTTACAGACTGGAATCTAATCGAGGGGTTCAGGGTGATTTATAAACAGAATAACAGATACCCGGGAGTGGGTTACAGACTGGAATCTAATCGAGGGGTTCGGGGTGGTTTATATATAGAATAACAGATACCCGGGAGTGATTTACAATCTGGAATCTAATCGAGGAGTTCGGAGTGGTTTATATATAGAATAACAGACACCCGGGAGTGAGTTACAGACTGGAATCTAATCGAGGGGTTTGGGGTGGTTTATATATAGAATAACAGATACCCGGGAGTGAGTTACAGACTGGAATCTAATCGAGCGGTTCGGGGTGGTTTATATACAGAATAACAGATACCCAGGAGTGAGTTACAGACTGGAATCTAATCGAGGGGTTCAGGGTGATTTATAAACAGAATAACAGGTACCCGGGAGTGGGTTACAGACTGGAATCTAATCGAGGGGTTCGGGGTGGTTTATATATAGAATAACAGATACCCGGGAGTGATTTACAGACTGGAATCTAATCGAGGAGTTCGGAGTGGTTTATGTATAGAATAACAGATACCCGGGAGTGAGTTCCAGACTGGAATCTAATCGAGAGGTTCGGGGTGGTTTATATATAGAATTACAGATACCCGGGAGTGGGTTACAGACTGGAATCTAATCGAGAGGTTCGGGGTGGTTTATATAATAGAATAACAGATACCCGGGAGTGAGTTAGAGACTGGAATCTAATCGAGGGGTTCGGGATTGTTTATATACAGAATAACAGATACCTGGGAGTGAGTTACAGACTGGAATCTAATCGAGGGTTTTGGGGTGGTTTATATACAGAATAACAGATACCCGGGAGTGAGTTACAGACTGGAATCTAATCGAGGGTTCAGGGTGAATTATAAACAGAATAACAGATACCCGGGAGTGGGTTACAGACTGGAATCTAATCGAGGGGTTCGGGGTTGTTTAAATATAGAATAACAGATACCCGGGAGTGAGTTACAGACTGGAATCTAATCGAGGGATTTGGGGTGGTTTATATATAGAATAACAGATACCCGGGAGTGAGTTACAGAATGGAATCTAATTGAGTGGTTCGGGGTGGTTTATGTACAGAATAACAGATACCCGGGAGTGAGTTACAGACTGGAATCTAATCGAGGGGTTCGGGGTGGTTTATATACAGAATAACAGATACCCGGGAGTGAGTTACAGACTGGAATCTAATCGAGGGGTTCAGGGTGATTTATAAACAGAATAACAGATACCCGGGAGTGGGTTACAGACTGGAATCTAATCGAGGGGTTCGGGGTGGTTTATATATAGAATAACAGATACCCGGGAGTGATTTACAATCTGGAATCTAATCGAGGAGTTCGGAGTGGTTTATATATAGAATAACAGACAGCCGGGAGTGAGTTACAGACTGGAATCTAATCGAGGGGTTTGTGGTGGTTTATATATAGAATAACAGATACCCGGGAGTGAGTTACAGACTGGAATCTAATCGAGCGGTTCGGGGTGGTTTACATACAGAATAACAGATACCCAGGAGTGAGTTACAGACTGGAATCTAATCGAGGGGTTCAGGGTGATTTATAAACAGAATAACAGGTACCCGGGAGTGGGTTACAGACTGGAATCTAATCGAGGGGTTCGGGGTGGTTTATATATAGAATAACAGATACCCGGGAGTGATTTACAGACTGGAATCTAATCGAGGAGTTCGGAGTGGTTTATATATAGAATAACAGATACCCGGGAGTGAGTTCCAGACTGGAATCTAATCGAGAGGTTCGGGGTGGTTTATATATAGAATAACAGATACCCGGGAGTGGGTTACAGACTGGAATCTAATCGAGGGGTTCGGGGTGATTTATATAATAGAATAACAGATACCCGGGAGAGAGTTAGAGACTGGAATCTAATCGAGGGGTTCGGGGTGGTTTATATACAGAATAACAGATACCTGGGAGTGAGTTACAGACTGGAATCTAATCGAGGGTTTTGGGGTGTTTTATATACAGAATAACAGATACCCGGGAGTGAGTTACAGACTGGAATCTAATCGAGGGTTCAGGGTGAATTATAAACAGAATAACAGATACCCGGGAGTGGGTTACAGATGGAATCTAATCGAGGGGTTCGGGGTTGTTTAAATATAGAATAACAGATACCCGGGAGTCATTTACAGACTGGAATCTCATCGAGGAGTTCGGAGTGGTTTATATATAGAATAACAGATACCCGGGAGTGAGTTACAGTCTGGAATCTACTCGCGGGGTTTGGGGTGGTTTATATATAGAATAACAGATACTCGGTAGTGAGTTACAGACTGGAATCTAATCGAGGGGTTTGGGGTGGTTTATATATAGAATAACAGATAACCGGGAGTGAGTTACAGACTGGAATCTAACCGAGGGGTTAGGGGTGGTTTATATATAGAATAACAGATACCCGGGAGTGAGTTACAGACTGGAATCTAACCGAGGGGTTAGGGGTGGTTTATATATAGAATAACAGATACCCGGGAGTGAGTTACAGACTGGAATCTAATCGAGGGGTTCAGGGTGATTTATAAACAGAATAACAGATACCCGGGAGTGGGTTACAGACTGGAATCTAATCGAGGGGTTCGGGGTGGTTTATATATAGAATAACAGATACCCGGGAGTGAGTTACAGACTGGAATCTAATCGAGGGGTTCGGGATGGTTTATACATAGAATAACAGACACCCGGGATTGAGTTACAGACTGGAATCTAATCGACGGGTTCGGGGTGGTTTATATAGAATAACAGATACCCGGGAGTGAGTTACAGACTGGAATCTAATCGAGGGGTTCGGGGTCGTTTATATATAGAATAACAGATACCCGGGAGTGAGTTACAGACTGGAATCTAATCGAGGGGTTCAGGGTGATTTATAAACAGAATAACAGATACCCGGGAGTGGGTTACAGACTGGAATCTAATCGAGGGGTTCGGGGTGGTTTATATATAGAATAACAGATACCCGGGAGTGAGTTACAGACTGGAATCTAATCGAGGGGTTCGGGATGGTTTATACATAGAATAACAGACACCCGGGATTGAGTTACAGACTGGAATCTAATCGACGGGTTCGGGGTGGTTTATATAGAATAACAGATACCCGGGAGTGAGTTACAGACTGGAATCTAACCGAGGGGTTAGGGGTGGTTTATATATAGAATAACAGATACCCGGGAGTGAGTTACAGACTGGAATCTAATCGAGGGGTTCAGGGTGATTTATAAACAGAATAACAGATACCCGGGAGTGGGTTACAGACTGGAATCTAATCGAGGGGTTCGGGGTGGTTTATATATAGAATAACAGATACCCGGGAGTGAGTTACAGACTGGAATCTAATCGAGGGGTTCGGGATGGTTTATACATAGAATAACAGACACCCGGGATTGAGTTACAGACTGGAATCTAATCGACGGGTTCGGGGTGGTTTATAGAGAATAACAGATACCCGGGAGTGAGTTACAGACTGGAATCTAATCGAGGGGTTCGGGGTCGTTTATATATAGAATAACAGATCCCCGGGAGTGAGTTAGAGACTGGAATCTAATCGTGGGGTTCGGGCTGGTTAATATACAGAATAACAGATACCCGGGAGTGAGTTACAGACTGGAATCTAATCGAGGGGTTCGGGGTGGTTTATATATAGAATAACAGATACCCGGGGGTGAGTTACAGGCTGGAATCTAATCGAGGGTTTTGGGGTGGTTTATATATAGAATAACAGATACCCGAGAGTGAGTTACAGACTGGAATCGAATCGAGGGTTTCGGGGTGGTTTATATATAGAATAACAGATACCCGGGAATGAGTTACAGACTGGAATCTAATCGAGGGGTCCGGGGTGGTTTAGAAATAAAATAACAGATCCCCGGGAGTGAGTTAGAGACTGGAATCTAATCGAGGGGTTCGGACTGGTATATATACAGAATAACAGATACCCGGGAGTGAGTTACAGGCTGCAATCTAATCGAGGGGTTTGGGGTGGTTTATATATAGAATAACAGATACTCGGGAGTGAGTTACAGACTGGAATCTAATCGAGCGGTTCGGGGTTGTTTATATACAGAATAACAGATACCCGGGAGTGAGTTACAGACTGGAATCTAATCGAGGGGTTCAGGGTGATTGATAAACAGAATAACAGATCCCGGGAGTGGGTTACAGTCTGGAATCTAATTTAGGGGTTCGGGGTGGTTTATATATAGAATAACAGATACCCGGGAGTGTGTTACAGACTGGAATCTAATCGAGGGGTTTGGGGTGGTTTATATATAGAATAACAGATACCCGGGAGTGAGTTACAGACTGGAATCTAATCGAGGGGTTCGGGATGGTTTATATATAGAATAACAGATACCCGAGAGTGAGTTACAGACTGGAATCGAATCGAGGGGTTCGGGATGGTTTATATATAGAATAACAGATACCCGAGAGTGAGTTACAGACTGGAATCTAATCGAGGGGTTCGGGGTGGTTTATATATAGAATAACAGATACCCGGGAGTGAGTTACAGACTGGAATCTAATCGAGGCGTTCGGGTTGGATTATATACAGAATAACAGATACCCGAGAGTGAGTTACAGACTGGAATCGAATCGAGGGGTTCGGGATGGTTTATATATAGAATAACAGATACCCGAGAGTGAGTTACAGACTGGAATCTAATCGAGGGGTTCGGGGTGGTTTATATATAGAATAACAGATACCCGGGAGTGAGTTACAGACTGGAATCTAATCGAGGGGTTGATGATGGTTTATATATAGAATAACAGATACCCGGGAGTGAGTTACAGACTGGAATCTAATCGAGGGGTTCGGGATGGTTGATATATAGAATAACAGACACCCGGGAGTGAGTTACAGACTGGAATCTAATAAAGGGGTTTGGGGTGGTTTATATATAGAATAACAGATACCCGAGAGTGAGTTACTGACTGGAATCGAATCGAGGGTTTCGGGGTGGTTTATATATAGAATAACAGATACCCGGGAGTGAGTTACAGACTGGAATCTAATCGAGGGGTTCGGGGTGGTTTATATATAGAATAACAGATACCCGAGAGTGAGTTACAGACTGGAATCGAATCGAGGGTTTCGGGGTGGTTTATATATAGAATAACAGATACCCGGGAGTGAGTTACAGACTGGAATCTAATCGAGGCGTTCGGGTTGGTTTATATACAGAATAACAGATTCCCGAGAGTGAGTTACAGACTGGAATCTAATTGAGGGGTTCAGGGTGATTTATAAACAGAATAAAAGATACCCGGGAGTGGGATACAGATTGGAATCTAATCGAGGGGTTCGGGGTGGTTTAGATATAGAATAACAGATACCCGGGAGTGATTTACAGACTGGAATCTAATCGAGGAGTTTGGAGTGGTTTATATATAGAATAACAGATACCCGGGAGTGAGTTCCAGACTGGAATCTAACCGAGGGGTTAGGGGTGGTTTATATATAGAATAACAGATACCCGGATGTGAGTTACAGACTGGAATCTAATCGAGCGGTTCGGGGTGGTTTATTTGCAGAATAACAGATACCCGGGAGTGAGTTACAGACTGGAATCTAATCGAGGGGTTCAGGGTGATTTATAAACAGAATAACAGATACCCGGGAGTGGGTTACAGACTGGAATCTAATCGAGAGGTTCGGGGTGGTTTATACATAGAATAACAGATACCAGGGAGTGAGTTAGAGACTGGAATCTAATCGAGGGGTTCGGGGTGGTTTATATATAGAATAACAGATACCCGGGAGTGAGTTACAGACTGGAATCCAATCGAGCGGTTCGGGGTGGTTTATATACAGAATAACAGATACCCGGGAGTGAGTTACAGACTGGAATCTAATCGAGGGTTCAGGGTGAATTATAAACAGAATAACAGATACCCGGGAGTGGGTTACAGACTGGAATCTAATCGAGGGGTTCAGGGTGATTTATAAACAGAATAACCGATACCCGGGAGTGGGTTACAGGCTGGAATCTAATCGAGGGGTTCGGGGTGGTTTATATATCGAATAACAGATACCCGGGAGTGAGTTACAGACTGGAATCTAATCGAGGCGTTCGGGGTGGTTTATATATAGAATAACAGATAACCGGGAGTGAGTTACAGACTGGAATCTAATCGAGGGGTTCGGGGTGGTTTATATATAGAATAACAGATCCCCGGGAGTGAGTTAGAGACTGGAATCTAATCGAGGGGTTCGGGCTGGTTTATATACAGAATAACACATACCCGTGAGTGAGTTACAGGATGGAATCTAATCGAGGGGTTTGGGGTGGTTTATATATAGAATAACAGATACCCGAGAGTGAGTTACAGACTGGAATCGAATCGAGGATTTCGGGATGGTTTATATATAGAATAACAGATACCCGGGAGTGAGTTAGAGACTGGAATCTAATCGAGGGGTTCGGGCTGGTTTATATATAGAATAACAGATACTCGGGAGTGAGTTACAGACTGGAATCTAATCGAGCGGTTCGGGGTGGTTTATATGCAGAATAACAGATACCCGGGAGTGAGTTACAGACTGGAATCTAATCGAGGGGTTCAGGGTGATTTATAAACAGAATAACAGATCCCGGGAGTGGGTTACAGACTGGAATCTAATTGAGGGGTTCGGGGTGGTTTATATATAGAATAACAGATACCCGGGAGTGAGTTACAGACTGGAATCTAATCGAGGGGTAGAGGATGGTTTATATATAGAATAACAGATACCCGGGAGTGAGTTACAGACTGGAATCTAATCGAGCGGTTCGGGATGGTTTATATATAGAATAATAGACACTCGGGAGTGAGTTACAGACTGGAATCCAATCGAGCGGTTCGGGGTGGTTTATATATAGAATAATAGATACCCGAGAGTGAGTTACAGACTGGAATCGAATCGAGGGGTTTGGGAAGGTGTATATATCGAATAACAGATACCCGAGAGTGAGTTACAGACTGATATCTAATCGAGGGGTTCGGGGTGGTTTATATATAGAATAACAGATACCCGGGAGTGGGTTACAGACTGGAATCTAATCGAGAGGTTCGGGGTGGTTTATACATAGAATAACAGATACCAGGGAGTGAGTTAGAGACTGGAATCTAATCGAGGGGTTCGGGGTGGTTTATATATAGAATAACAGATACCCGGGAGTGAGTTACAGACTGGAATCCAATCGAGCGGTTCGGGGTGGTTTATATACAGAATAACAGATACCCGGGAGTGAGTTACAGACTGGAATCTAATCGAGGGTTCAGGGTGAATTATAAACAGAATAACAGATACCCGGGAGTGGGTTACAGACTGGAATCTAATCGAGGGGTTCAGGGTGATTTATAAACAGAATAACCGATACCCGGGAGTGGGTTACAGGCTGGAATCTAATCGAGGGGTTCGGGGTGGTTTATATATCGAATAACAGATACCCGGGAGTGAGTTACAGACTGGAATCTAATCGAGGCGTTCGGGGTGGTTTATAAATAGAATAACAGATACCCGGGAGTGAGTTACAGACTGGAATCTAATCGAGGGGTTCGGGGTGGTTTATATATAGAATAACAGATCCCCGGGAGTGAGTTAGAGACTGGAATCTAATCGAGGGGTTCGGGCTGGTTTATATACAGAATAACACATACCCGTGAGTGAGTTACAGGATGGAATCTAATCGAGGGGTTTGGGGTGGTTTATATATAGAATAACAGATACCCGAGAGTGAGTTACAGACTGGAATCGAATCGAGGATTTCGGGATGGTTTATATATAGAATAACAGATACCCGGGAGTGAGTTAGAGACTGGAATCTAATCGAGGGGTTCGGGCTGGTTTATATATAGAATAACAGATACTCGGGAGTGAGTTACAGACTGGAATCTAATCGAGCGGTTCGGGGTGGTTTATATGCAGAATAACAGATACCCGGGAGTGAGTTACAGACTGGAATCTAATCGAGGGGTTCAGGGTGATTTATAAACAGAATAACAGATCCCGGGAGTGGGTTACAGACTGGAATCTAATTGAGGGGTTCGGGGTGGTTTATATATAGAATAACAGATACCCGGGAGTGAGTTACAGACTGGAATCTAATCGAGGGGTAGAGGATGGTTTATATATAGAATAACAGATACCCGGGAGTGAGTTACAGACTGGAATCTAATCGAGCGGTTCGGGATGGTTTATATATAGAATAATAGACACTCGGGAGTGAGTTACAGACTGGAATCTAATCGAGGGGTTCGGGGTGGTTTATATATAGAATAATAGATACCCGAGAGTGAGTTACAGACTGGAATCGAATCGAGGGGTTTGGGAAGGTTTATATATCGAATAACAGATACCCGAGAGTGAGTTACAGACTGATATCTAATCGAGGGGTTCGGGGTGGTTTATATATAGAATAACAGATACCCGGGAGTGAGTTACAGACTGGAATCTAATCGAGGGGTTGATGATGGTTTATATACAGAATAACAGATACACGGGAGTGAGTTACAGACTGGAATCTAATCGAGGGGTTCGGGATGGTTTATATATAGAATAACAGACACCCGGGAGTGAGTTACAGACTGGAATCTAATCGAGGGGTTCGGGGTGGTTTATATATAGAATAACAGATACCCGAGAGTGAGTTACAGACTGGAATCGAATCGAGGGTTTTGGGGTGGTTTATATATAGAATAACAGATACCCGGGAGTGAGTTACAGACTGGAATCTAATCGAGGGGTTCGGGGTGGTTTATATATACAATAACAGATAATCGGGAGTGAGTTACAGACTGGAATCTAACCGAGGGGTTAGGGGTGGTTTATATATAGAATAACAGATACCCGGGAGTGAGTTACAGACTGGAATCTAATCGAGGGGTTTGGGGTGGTTTATATATAGAATAACAGATACCCGGGAGTGAGTTACAGACTGGAATATAATCGAGCGGTTCGGGTTGGTTTATATACAGAATAACAGATACCCGGGAGTGAGTTACAGACTGGAATCTAATCGAGGGGTTCAGGGTGATTTATAAACAGATTAACAGATACCCGGGTGTGGGTTACAGACTGGAATCTAATCGAGGGGTTCGGGGTGGTTTATATATAGAATAACATATCCGGGAGTGATTTACAGGCTGGAATCTAATCGAGGAGTTCGGAGTGGTATATATATAGAATAACAGATACCTGGGAGTGAGTTACAGACTGGAATCTAATCGAGGGGTTTGGGGTGGTTTATATATAGAATAACAGATACCCGGGAGTGAGTTACAGACTGGAATCTAACCGAGCGGTTCGGGGTGGTTTATATACAGAATAACAGATACCCGGGAGTGGGTTACAGACTGGAATATAATCGAGGGGTTCGGGGTGGTTTAAATATAGAATAACAGATACCCGGGAGTGAGTTACAGACTGGAATCTAATCGAGGGGTTCGGGATGGTTTATATATAGAATAACAGACACCCGGGAGTTACAGACTGGAATCTAATCGAGGGTTTCGGGGTGGTTTATATATAGAATAACAGATACCCGGGAGTGAGTTACAGACTGGAATCTAACCGAGGGGTTCGGGGTGGTTTATATATAGAATAACAGATACTCGTGAGTGAGTTACAGACTGGAATCTAACCGAGGGGTTAGGGGTGGTTTATATATAGAATAACAGATACCCGGGAGTGAGTTACAGACTGGAATCTAATCGAGCGGTTCGGGGTGGTTTATATACAGAATAACAGATACCCGGGAGTGAGTTACAGACTGGAATCTAATCGAGGGTTTCAGGGTGATTTATAAACAGAATAACAGATACCCGGGTGTGGGTTACAGACTGGAATCTAATCGAGGGGTTCGGGGTGGTTTATATATAGAATAACATATCCGGGAGTGATTTACAGACTGGAATCTAATCGAGGAGTTCGGAGTGGTATATATAGAATAACAGATGCCCGGGAGTGAGTTAGAGACTGGAATCTAATCGAGGGGATAGGTGTGGTTTATATATAGAATAACAGATACCCGGGAGTGTGTTACAGACTGGAATCTAATCGAGCGGTTCGGGGTTGTTTATATACAGAATAACAGATACCCGGGAGTGATTTACAGACTGGAATCTAATCGAGGAGTTCAGGGTGATTTATAAACAGAATAACAGATCCCGGGAGTGGGTTACAGACTGGAATCTAATTGAGGGGTTCGGGGTGGTTTATATATAGAATAACAGATACCCGGGTGTGAGTTACAGACTGGAATCTAATCGAGGGGTTGAGGATGGTTTATATATAGAATAACAGATACCTGGGAGTGAGTTACAGACTGGAATCTAATCGAGGGGTTCGGGATGGTTGATATATAGAATAACAGACACCCGGGAGTGAGTTACAGACTGGAATCTAATCGAGGGGTTCGGGATGGTTTATATATAGAATAACAGACACCCGGGAGTGAGTTACGGACTGGAATCTAATCGAGGGGTTCGGGGTGGTTTATATACAGAATAACAGATAACCGAGAGTGAGTTACAGACTGGAATCGAATCGAGGGGTTCGGGATGGTTTATATATAGAATAACAGATACCCGAGAGTGAGTTACAGACTGGAATCTAATCGAGGGGTTCGGGGTGGTTTATATATAGAATAACAGATACCCGGGAGTGAGTTACAGACTGGAATCTAATCGAGGGGTTGATGATGGTTTATATATAGAATAACAGATACCCGGGAGTGAGTTACAGACTGGAATCTAATCGAGGGGTTCGGGGTGGTTTATATATAGAATAACAGATACCCGAGAGTGAGTTACAGACTGGAATCGAATCGAGGGTTTCGGGGTGGTTTATAAATAGAGTAACAGATACCCGGGAGTGAGTTACAGACTGGAATCGAATCGAGGGTTTCGGGGTGGTTTATATATAGAATAACAGATACCCGGGAGTGAGTTACAGACTGGAATCTAATCGAGGGGTTTGGGGTGGTTTATATATAGAATAATAGATCCCCGGGAGTGAGTTAGAGACTGGAATCTAATCGAGGGGTTCGGGCTGGTTTATATACAGAATAACAGATACCCGGGAGTGAGTTACAGGCTGGAATCTAATCGAGGGGTTTGGGGTGGTTTATATATAGAATAACAGATACTCGGGAGTGAGTTACAGACTGGAATCTAATCGAGGGGTTCGGGGTGGTTTATATATAGAATAACAGATACTCGGGAATGAGTTACAGACTGGAATCTAATCGAGGGGTTCGGGGTGGTTTATATATAGAATAACAGACACCCGGGAGTGAGTTACAGACTGGAATCTAATCGAGGGGTTGAGGATGGTTTATATATAGAATAACAGATACCCGAGAGTGAGTTACAGACTGGAATCAAATCGAGCAGTTCGGGGTGGTTTATATATAGAATAACAGATACCCGGGAGTGAGTTACAGACTGGAATCTAATCAAGGGGTTGAGGATGGTTTATATATAGAATAACAGATACCCGGGAGTGAGTTACAGACCGGAATCTAATCGAGGGGTTCGGGATGGTTTATATATAGAATAACAGACACCAGGGAGTGAGTTACAGACTGGAATCTAATCGAGGGGTTCGGGGTGGTTTATATATAGAATAACAGATACCCGAGAGTGAGTTACAGACTGGAATCGAATCGAGGTGTCCGGGGTGGTTTATATATAGAATAACAGATCCCCGGGAGTGAGTTAGAGACTGGAATCTAATCGAGGGGTTCGGGCTGGTTTATATATAGAATAACAGATACTCGGGAGTGAGTTACAGACTGGAATCTAATCGAGCGGTTCGGGGTGGTTTATATGCAGAATAACAGATACCCGGGAGTGAGTTACAGACTGGAATCTAATCGAGGGGTTCAGGGTGATTTATAAACAGAATAACAGATCCCGGGAGTGGGTTACAGACTGGAATCTAATTGAGGGGTTCGGGGTGGTTTATATATAGAATAACAGATACCCGGGAGTGAGTTACAGACTGGAATCTAATCGAGGGGTAGAGGATGGTTTATATATAGAATAACAGATACCCGGGAGTGAGTTACAGACTGGAATCTAATCGAGCGGTTCGGGATGGTTTATATATAGAATAATAGACACCCGGGAGTGAGTTACAGACTGGAATCTAATCGAGGGGTTCGGGGTGGTTTATATATAGAATAATAGATACCCGAGAGTGAGTTACAGACTGGAATCGAATCGAGGGGTTTGGGAAGGTGTATATATCGAATAACAGATACCCGAGAGTGAGTTACAGACTGATATCTAATCGAGGGGTTCGGGGTGGTTTATATATAGAATAACAGATACCCGGGAGTGGGTTACAGACTGGAATCTAATCGAGAGGTTCGGGGTGGTTTATACATAGAATAACAGATACCAGGGAGTGAGTTAGAGACTGGAATCTAATCGAGGGGTTCGGGGTGGTTTATATATAGAATAACAGATACCCGGGAGTGAGTTACAGACTGGAATCCAATCGAGCGGTTCGGGGTGGTTTATATACAGAATAACAGATACCCGGGAGTGAGTTACAGACTGGAATCTAATCGAGGGTTCAGGGTGAATTATAAACAGAATAACAGATACCCGGGAGTGGGTTACAGACTGGAATCTAATCGAGGGGTTCAGGGTGATTTATAAACAGAATAACCGATACCCGGGAGTGGGTTACAGGCTGGAATCTAATCGAGGGGTTCGGGGTGGTTTATATATCGAATAACAGATACCCGGGAGTGAGTTACAGACTGGAATCTAATCGAGGCGTTCGGGGTGGTTTATATATAGAATAACAGATACCCGGGAGTGAGTTACAGACTGGAATCTAATCGAGGGGTTCGGGGTGGTTTATATATAGAATAACAGATCCCCGGGAGTGAGTTAGAGACTGGAATCTAATCGAGGGGTTCGGGCTGGTTTATATACAGAATAACACATACCCGTGAGTGAGTTACAGGATGGAATCTAATCGAGGGGTTTGGGGTGGTTTATATATAGAATAACAGATACCCGAGAGTGAGTTACAGACTGGAATCGAATCGAGGATTTCGGGATGGTTTATATATAGAATAACAGATACCCGGGAGTGAGTTAGAGACTGGAATCTAATCGAGGGGTTCGGGCTGGTTTATATATAGAATAACAGATACTCGGGAGTGAGTTACAGACTGGAATCTAATCGAGCGGTTCGGGGTGGTTTATATGCAGAATAACAGATACCCGGGAGTGAGTTACAGACTGGAATCTAATCGAGGGGTTCAGGGTGATTTATAAACAGAATAACAGATCCCGGGAGTGGGTTACAGACTGGAATCTAATTGAGGGGTTCGGGGTGGTTTATATATAGAATAACAGATACCCGGGAGTGAGTTACAGACTGGAATCTAATCGAGGGGTAGAGGATGGTTTATATATAGAATAACAGATACCCGGGAGTGAGTTACAGACTGGAATCTAATCGAGCGGTTCGGGATGGTTTATATATAGAATAATAGACACTCGGGAGTGAGTTACAGACTGGAATCTAATCGAGGGGTTCGGGGTGGTTTATATATAGAATAATAGATACCCGAGAGTGAGTTACAGACTGGAATCGAATCGAGGGGTTTGGGAAGGTTTATATATCGAATAACAGATACCCGAGAGTGAGTTACAGACTGATATCTAATCGAGGGGTTCGGGGTGGTTTATATATAGAATAACAGATACCCGGGAGTGAGTTACAGACTGGAATCTAATCGAGGGGTTGATGATGGTTTATATACAGAATAACAGATACACGGGAGTGAGTTACAGACTGGAATCTAATCGAGGGGTTCGGGATGGTTTATATATAGAATAACAGACACCCGGGAGTGAGTTACAGACTGGAATCTAATCGAGGGGTTCGGGGTGGTTTATATATAGAATAACAGATACCCGAGAGTGAGTTACAGACTGGAATCGAATCGAGGGTTTTGGGGTGGTTTATATATAGAATAACAGATACCCGGGAGTGAGTTACAGACTGGAATCTAATCGAGGGGTTCGGGGTGGTTTATATATACAATAACAGATAATCGGGAGTGAGTTACAGACTGGAATCTAACCGAGGGGTTAGGGGTGGTTTATATATAGAATAACAGATACCCGGGAGTGAGTTACAGACTGGAATCTAATCGAGGGGTTTGGGGTGGTTTATATATAGAATAACAGATACCCGGGAGTGAGTTACAGACTGGAATATAATCGAGCGGTTCGGGTTGGTTTATATACAGAATAACAGATACCCGGGAGTGAGTTACAGACTGGAATCTAATCGAGGGGTTCAGGGTGATTTATAAACAGATTAACAGATACCCGGGTGTGGGTTACAGACTGGAATCTAATCGAGGGGTTCGGGGTGGTTTATATATAGAATAACATATCCGGGAGTGATTTACAGGCTGGAATCTAATCGAGGAGTTCGGAGTGGTATATATATAGAATAACAGATACCTGGGAGTGAGTTACAGACTGGAATCTAATCGAGGGGTTTGGGGTGGTTTATATATAGAATAACAGATACCCGGGAGTGAGTTACAGACTGGAATCTAACCGAGCGGTTCGGGGTGGTTTATATACAGAATAACAGATACCCGGGAGTGGGTTACAGACTGGAATATAATCGAGGGGTTCGGGGTGGTTTAAATATAGAATAACAGATACCCGGGAGTGAGTTACAGACTGGAATCTAATCGAGGGGTTCGGGATGGTTTATATATAGAATAACAGACACCCGGGAGTTACAGACTGGAATCTAATCGAGGGTTTCGGGGTGGTTTATATATAGAATAACAGATACCCGGGAGTGAGTTACAGACTGGAATCTAACCGAGGGGTTCGGGGTGGTTTATATATAGAATAACAGATACTCGTGAGTGAGTTACAGACTGGAATCTAACCGAGGGGTTAGGGGTGGTTTATATATAGAATAACAGATACCCGGGAGTGAGTTACAGACTGGAATCTAATCGAGCGGTTCGGGGTGGTTTATATACAGAATAACAGATACCCGGGAGTGAGTTACAGACTGGAATCTAATCGAGGGTTTCAGGGTGATTTATAAACAGAATAACAGATACCCGGGTGTGGGTTACAGACTGGAATCTAATCGAGGGGTTCGGGGTGGTTTATATATAGAATAACATATCCGGGAGTGATTTACAGACTGGAATCTAATCGAGGAGTTCGGAGTGGTATATATAGAATAACAGATGCCCGGGAGTGAGTTAGAGACTGGAATCTAATCGAGGGGATAGGTGTGGTTTATATATAGAATAACAGATACCCGGGAGTGTGTTACAGACTGGAATCTAATCGAGCGGTTCGGGGTTGTTTATATACAGAATAACAGATACCCGGGAGTGATTTACAGACTGGAATCTAATCGAGGAGTTCAGGGTGATTTATAAACAGAATAACAGATCCCGGGAGTGGGTTACAGACTGGAATCTAATTGAGGGGTTCGGGGTGGTTTATATATAGAATAACAGATACCCGGGTGTGAGTTACAGACTGGAATCTAATCGAGGGGTTGAGGATGGTTTATATATAGAATAACAGATACCTGGGAGTGAGTTACAGACTGGAATCTAATCGAGGGGTTCGGGATGGTTGATATATAGAATAACAGACACCCGGGAGTGAGTTACAGACTGGAATCTAATCGAGGGGTTCGGGATGGTTTATATATAGAATAACAGACACCCGGGAGTGAGTTACGGACTGGAATCTAATCGAGGGGTTCGGGGTGGTTTATATACAGAATAACAGATAACCGAGAGTGAGTTACAGACTGGAATCGAATCGAGGGGTTCGGGATGGTTTATATATAGAATAACAGATACCCGAGAGTGAGTTACAGACTGGAATCTAATCGAGGGGTTCGGGGTGGTTTATATATAGAATAACAGATACCCGGGAGTGAGTTACAGACTGGAATCTAATCGAGGGGTTGATGATGGTTTATATATAGAATAACAGATACCCGGGAGTGAGTTACAGACTGGAATCTAATCGAGGGGTTCGGGGTGGTTTATATAGAGAATAACAGATACCCGAGAGTGAGTTACAGACTGGAATCGAATCGAGGGTTTCGGGGTGGTTTATAAATAGAGTAACAGATACCCGGGAGTGAGTTACAGACTGGAATCGAATCGAGGGTTTCGGGGTGGTTTATATATAGAATAACAGATACCCGGGAGTGAGTTACAGACTGGAATCTAATCGAGGGGTTTGGGGTGGTTTATATATAGAATAATAGATCCCCGGGAGTGAGTTAGAGACTGGAATCTAATCGAGGGGTTCGGGCTGGTTTATATACAGAATAACAGATACCCGGGAGTGAGTTACAGGCTGGAATCTAATCGAGGGGTTTGGGGTGGTTTATATATAGAATAACAGATACTCGGGAGTGAGTTACAGACTGGAATCTAATCGAGGGGTTCGGGGTGGTTTATATATAGAATAACAGATACTCGGGAATGAGTTACAGACTGGAATCTAATCGAGGGGTTCGGGGTGGTTTATATATAGAATAACAGACACCCGGGAGTGAGTTACAGACTGGAATCTAATCGAGGGGTTGAGGATGGTTTATATATAGAATAACAGATACCCGAGAGTGAGTTACAGACTGGAATCAAATCGAGCAGTTCGGGGTGGTTTATATATAGAATAACAGATACCCGGGAGTGAGTTACAGACTGGAATCTAATCAAGGGGTTGAGGATGGTTTATATATAGAATAACAGATACCCGGGAGTGAGTTACAGACCGGAATCTAATCGAGGGGTTCGGGATGGTTTATATATAGAATAACAGACACCAGGGAGTGAGTTACAGACTGGAATCTAATCGAGGGGTTCGGGGTGGTTTATATATAGAATAACAGATACCCGAGAGTGAGTTACAGACTGGAATCGAATCGAGGTGTCCGGGGTGGTTTATATATAGAATAACAGATCCCCGGGAGTGAGTTAGAGACTGGAATCTAATCGAGGGGTTCGGGCTGGTTTATATATAGAATAACAGATACTCGGGAGTGAGTTACAGACTGGAATCTAATCGAGCGGTTCGGGGTGGTTTATATGCAGAATAACAGATACCCGGGAGTGAGTTACAGACTGGAATCTAATCGAGGGGTTCAGGGTGATTTATAAACAGAATAACAGATCCCGGGAGTGGGTTACAGACTGGAATCTAATTGAGGGGTTCGGGGTGGTTTATATATAGAATAACAGATACCCGGGAGTGAGTTACAGACTGGAATCTAATCGAGGGGTAGAGGATGGTTTATATATAGAATAACAGATACCCGGGAGTGAGTTACAGACTGGAATCTAATCGAGCGGTTCGGGATGGTTTATATATAGAATAATAGACACCCGGGAGTGAGTTACAGACTGGAATCTAATCGAGGGGTTCGGGGTGGTTTATATATAGAATAATAGATACCCGAGAGTGAGTTACAGACTGGAATCGAATCGAGGGGTTTGGGAAGGTTTATATATCGAATAACAGATACCCGAGAGTGAGTTACAGACTGATATCTAATCGAGGGGTTCGGGGTGGTTTATATATAGAATAACAGATACCCGGGAGTGAGTTACAGACTGGAATCTAATCGAGGGGTTGATGATGGTTTATATACAGAATAACAGATACACGGGAGTGAGTTACAGACTGGAATCTAATCGAGGGGTTCGGGATGGTTTATATATAGAATAACAGACACCCGGGAGTGAGTTACAGACTGGAATCTAATCGAGGGGTTCGGGGTGGTTTATATATAGAATAACAGATACCCGAGAGTGAGTTACAGACTGGAATCGAATCGAGGGTTTTGGGGTGGTTTATATATAGAATAACAGATACCCGGGAGTGAGTTACAGACTGGAATCTAATCGAGGGGTTCGGGGTGGTTTATATATAGAATAACAGATAATCGGGAGTGAGTTACAGACTGGAATCTAACCGAGGGGTTAGGGGTGGTTTATATATAGAATAACAGATACCCGGGAGTGAGTTACAGACTGGAATCTAATCGAGGGGTTTGGGGTGGTTTATATATAGAATAACAGATACCCGGGAGTGAGTTACAGACTGGAATATAATCGAGCGGTTCGGGTTGGTTTATATACAGAATAACAGATACCCGGGAGTGAGTTACAGACTGGAATCTAATCGAGGGGTTCAGGGTGATTTATAAACAGATTAACAGATACCCGGGTGTGGGTTACAGACTGGAATCTAATCGAGGGGTTCGGGGTGGTTTATATATAGAATAACATATCCGGGAGTGATTTACAGACTGGAATCTAATCGAGGAGTTCGGAGTGGTATATATATAGAATAACAGATACCTGGGAGTGAGTTACAGACTGGAATCTAATCGAGGGGTTTGGGGTGGTTTATATATAGAATAACAGATACCCGGGAGTGAGTTACAGACTGGAATCTAATCGAGCGGTTCGGGGTGGTTTATATACAGAATAACAGATACCCGGGAGTGGGTTACAGACTGGAATATAATCGAGGGGTTCGGGGTGGTTTAAATATAGAATAACAGATACCCGGGAGTGAGTTACAGACTGGAATCTAATCGAGGGGTTCGGGATGGTTTATATATAGAATAACAGACACCCGGGAGTTACAGACTGGAATCTAATCGAGGGTTTCGGGGTGGTTTATATATAGAATAACAGATACCCGGGAGTGAGTTACAGACTGGAATCTAACCGAGGGGTTCGGGGTGGTTTATATATAGAATAACAGATACTCGTGAGTGAGTTACAGACTGGAATCTAACCGAGGGGTTAGGGGTGGTTTATATATAGAATAACAGATACCCGGGAGTGAGTTACAGACTGGAATCTAATCGAGCGGTTCGGGGTGGTTTATATACAGAATAACAGATACCCGGGAGTGAGTTACAGACTGGAATCTAATCGAGGGTTTCAGGGTGATTTATAAACAGAATAACAGATACCCGGGTGTGGGTTACAGACTGGAATCTAATCGAGGGGTTCGGGGTGGTTTATATATAGAATAACATATCCGGGAGTGATTTACAGACTGGAATCTAATCGAGGAGTTCGGAGTGGTATATATAGAATAACAGATGCCCGGGAGTGAGTTAGAGACTGGAATCTAATCGAGGGGATAGGTGTGGTTTATATATAGAATAACAGATACCCGGGAGTGTGTTACAGACTGGAATCTAATCGAGCGGTTCGGGGTTGTTTATATACAGAATAACAGATACCCGGGAGTGATTTACAGACTGGAATCTAATCGAGGAGTTCAGGGTGATTTATAAACAGAATAACAGATCCCGGGAGTGGGTTACAGACTGGAATCTAATTGAGGGGTTCGGGGTGGTTTATATATAGAATAACAGATACCCGGGTGTGAGTTACAGACTGGAATCTAATCGAGGGGTTGAGGATGGTTTATATATAGAATAACAGATACCTGGGAGTGAGTTACAGACTGGAATCTAATCGAGGGGTTCGGGATGGTTGATATATAGAATAACAGACACCCGGGAGTGAGTTACAGACTGGAATCTAATCGAGGGGTTCGGGATGGTTTATATATAGAATAACAGACACCCGGGAGTGAGTTACGGACTGGAATCTAATCGAGGGGTTCGGGGTGGTTTATATACAGAATAACAGATAACCGAGAGTGAGTTACAGACTGGAATCGAATCGAGGGGTTCGGGATGGTTTATATATAGAATAACAGATACCCGAGAGTGAGTTACAGACTGGAATCTAATCGAGAGGTTCGGGGTGGTTTATATATAGAATAACAGATACCCGGGAGTGAGTTACAGACTGGAATCTAATCGAGGGGTTGATGATGGTTTATATATAGAATAACAGATACCCGGGAGTGAGTTACAGACTGGAATCTAATCGAGGGGTTCGGGGTGGTTTATATATAGAATAACAGATACCCGAGAGTGAGTTACAGACTGGAATCGAATCGAGGGTTTCGGGGTGGTTTATAAATAGAGTAACAGATACCCGGGAGTGAGTTACAGACTGGAATCGAATCGAGGGTTTCGGGGTGGTTTATATATAGAATAACAGATACCCGGGAGTGAGTTACAGACTGGAATCTAATCGAGGGGTTTGGGGTGGTTTATATATAGAATAATAGATCCCCGGGAGTGAGTTAGAGACTGGAATCTAATCGAGGGGTTCGGGCTGGTTTATATACAGAATAACAGATACCCGGGAGTGAGTTACAGGCTGGAATCTAATCGAGGGGTTTGGGGTGGTTTATATATAGAATAACAGATACTCGGGAGTGAGTTACAGACTGGAATCTAATCGAGGGGTTCGGGGTGGTTTATATATAGAATAACAGATACTCGGGAATGAGTTACAGACTGGAATCTAATCGAGGGGTTCGGGGTGGTTTATATATAGAATAACAGATACCCGGGAGTGAGTTACAGACTGGAATCTAATCGAGGGGTTGAGGATGGTTTATATATAGAATAACAGATACCCGAGAGTGAGTTACAGACTGGAATCAAATCGAGCAGTTCGGGGTGGTTTATATATAGAATAACAGATACCCGGGAGTGAGTTACAGACTGGAATCTAATCAAGGGGTTGAGGATGGTTTATATATAGAATAACAGATACCCGGGAGTGAGTTACAGACCGGAATCTAATCGAGGGGTTCGGGATGGTTTATATATAGAATAACAGACACCAGGGAGTGAGTTACAGACTGGAATCTAATCGAGGGGTTCGGGGTGGTTTATATATAGAATAACAGATACCCGAGAGTGAGTTACAGACTGGAATCGAATCGAGGGTTTCGGGGTGGTTTATATATAGAATAACAGATACCCGGGAGTGAGTTACAGACTGGAATCTAATCGAGGGGTTCGGGGTGGTTTATATATAGAATAACAGATCCCCGGGAGTGAGTTAGAGACTGGAATCTAATCGAGGGGTTCGGGCTGGTTTATGTACAGAATAACAGATACCCGGGAGTGAGTTACAGACTGGAATCTAATCGAGCGGTTCGGGGTGGTTTATATACAGAATAACAGATACCCAGGAGTGAGTTACAGATAGAATCTAATCGAGGGGTTCAGGGTGATTTATAAACAGAATAACAGGTACCCGGGAGTGGGTTACAGACTGGAATCTAATCGAGGGGTTCGGGGTGGTTTATATATAGAATAACAGATACCCGGGAGTGATTTACAGACTGGAATCTAATCGAGGAGTTCGGAGTGGTTTATATATAGAATAACAGATACCCGGGAGTGAGTTCCAGACTGGAATCTAATCGAGAGGTTCGGGGTGGTTTATATATAGAATAACAGATACCCGGGAGTGTGTTAGAGACTGGAATCTAATCGAGTGGTTCGGGGTGGTTTATATACAGAATAACAGATACCTGGGAGTGAGTTACAGACTGGAATCTAATCGAGGGGTTTGGGGTGGTTTCTATACAGAATAACAGATACCCGGGAGTGAGTTACAGACTGGAATCTAATCGAGGGGTTCGGGGTGGTTTATATATAGAATAACAGATACCCGGGAGTGATTTACAGACTGGAATCTCATCGAGGAGTTCGGAGTGGTTTATATATAGAATAACAGATACCCGGGAGTGAGTTACAGACTGGAATCTAACCGAGGGGTTAGGGCTGGTTTATGTATCGAATAACAGATACCCGGGAGTGAGTTACAGACTGGAATCTAATCGAGGAGTTTGGGGTGGTTTATATATAGAACAACAGATACCCGGGAGTGAGTTCCAGACTGGAATCTAATCGAGCGGTTCGGGGTGGTTTATATACAGAATAACAGATACCCGGGAGTGAGTTACAGACTGGAATCTAATCGAGGGGTTCAGGGTGATTTATAAACAGAATAACAGATACCCGGGAGTGGGTTACAGACTGGAATCTAATCGAGGGGTTCGGGGTGGTTTATATATAGAATAACAGATACGCGGGAGTGATTTACAGACTGGAATCTAATCGAGGAGTTCGGAGTGGTTTATATCTGGAATAACAGATACCCGGGAGTGAGTTCCAGACTGGAATCTAACCGAGGGGTTAGGGGTGGTTTATATATAGAATAACAGATACCCGGGAGTGAGTTACAGACTGGAATCTAATCGAGCGGTTCGGGGTGGTTTATATGCAGAATAACAGATACCCGGGAGTGAGTTACAGACTGGAATCTAATCGAGGGGTTCAGGGTGATTTATAAACAGAATAACAGATACCCGAGAGTGGGTTACAGACTGGAATCTAATCGAGAGGTTCGGGGTGGTTTATATATAGAATAACAGATACCCGGGAGTGAGTTCGAGACTGGAATCTAATCGAGGGGTTCGGGGTGGTTTATATACAGAATAACAGATACCTGGGAGTGAGTTACAGACTGGAATCTAATCGAGGGTTTTGGGGTGGTTTATATACAGAATAACAGATACCCGGGAGTGAGTTACAGACTGGAATCTAATCGAGGGTTCAGGGTGAATTATAAACAGAATAACAGATACCCGGGAGTGGGTTACAGACTGGAATCTAATCGAGGTGTTCGGGGTTGTTTAAATATAGAATAACAGATACCCGGGAGTCATTTACAGACTGGAATCTCATCGAGGAGTTCGGAGTGGTTTATATATAGAATAACAGATACCCGGGAGTGAGTTACAGTCTGGAATCTACTCGCGGGGTTTGGGGTGGTTTATATATAGAATAACAGATACTCGGTAGTGAGTTACAGACTGGAATCTAATCGAGGGGTTTGGGGTGGTTTATATATAGAATAACAGATAACCGGGAGTGAGTTACAGACTGGAATCTAACCGAGGGGTTAGGGGTGGTTTATATATAGAATAACAGATACCCGGGAGTGAGTTACAGACTGGAATCTAACCGAGGGGTTAGGGGTGGTTTATATATAGAATAACAGATACCCGGGAGTGAGTTACAGACTGGAATCTAATCGAGGGGTTCAGGGTGATTTATAAACAGAATAACAGATACCCGGGAGTGGGTTACAGACTGGAATCTAATCGAGGAGTTCGGGGTGGTTTATATATAGAATAACAGATACCCGGGAGTGAGTTACAGACTGGAATCTAATCGAGGGGTTCGGGGTGGTTTATATATAGAATAACAGATACCCGGGAGTGAGTTACAGACTGGAATCTAATCGAGGGGTTGATGATGGTTTATATATAGAATAACAGATAACCTGGAGTGAGTTACAGACTGGAATCTAATCGAGGGGTTCGGGATGGTTTATGCATAGAATAACAGACACCCGGGATTGAGTTACAGACTGGAATCTAATCGAGGGGTTCGGGGTCGTTTATATATAGAATAACAGATCCCCGGGAGTGAGTTAGAGACTGGAATCTAATCGAGGGGTTCGGGCTGGTTAATATACAGAATAACAGATACCCGGGAGTGAGTTACAGGCTGGAATCTAATCGAGGGTTTTGGGGTGGTTTATATATAGAATAACAGATACCCGAGAGTGAGTTACAGACTGGAATCGAATCGAGGGTTTCGGGGTGGTTTATATATAGAATAACAGATACCCGGGAGTGAGTTACAGACTGGAATCTAATCGAGGGGTCCGGGGTGGTTTAGAAATAGAATAACAGATCCCCGGGAGTGAGTTAGAGACTGGAATCTAATCGAGGGGTTCGGACTGATATATATACAGAATAACAGATACCCGGGAGTGAGTTACAGGCTGGAATCTAATCGAGGGGTTTGGGATGGTTTATATATAGAATAACAGATACTCGGGAGTGAGTTACAGACTGGAATCTAATCGAGCGGTTCGGGGTTGTTTATATACAGAATAACAGATACCCGGGAGTGAGTTACAGACTGGAATCTAATCGAGGGGTTCAGGGTGATTGATAAACAGAATAACAGATCCCGGGAGTGGGTTACAGACTGGAATCTAATTTAGGGGTTCGGGGTGGTTTATATATAGAATAACAGATACCCGGGAGTGAGTTACAGACTGGAATCTAATCGAGGGGTTGAGGATGGTTTATATATAGAATAACAGATACCCGGGAGTGAGTTACAGACTGGAAGCTAATCGAGGGGTTCGGGATGGTTTATATATAGAATAACAGACACCCGGGAGTGAGTTACAGACTGGAATCTAATCGAGGGGTTCGGGGTGGTTTATATATAGAATAACAGACACCCGGGAGTGAGTTACAGACTGGAATCTAATCGAGGGGTTCCGGGTGGTTTATATATAGAATAACAGATACCCGAGAGTGAGTTACAGACTGGAATCGAATCGAGGGTTTCGGGGTGGTTTATATATAGAATAACAGATACCCGGGAGTGAGTTACAGACTGGAATCTAATCGAGGGGTTCGGGGTGGTTTATATATAGAATAACAGATACCCGAGAGTGAGTTACAGACTGGAATCTAATCGAGGCGTTCGGGTTGGATTATATACAGAATAACAGATACCCGAGAGTGAGTTACAGACTGGAATCGAATCGAGGGGTTCGGGATGGTTTATATATAGAATAACAGATACCCGAGAGTGAGTTACAGACTGGAATCTAATCGAGGGGTTCGGGGTGGTTTATATATAGAATAACAGATACCCGGGAGTGAGTTACAGACTGGAATCTAATCGAGGGGTTGATGATGGTTTATATATAGAATAACAGATACCCGGGAGTGAGTTACAGACTGGAATCTAATCAAGGGGTTCGGGATGGTTTATATATAGAATAACAGACACCCGGGAGTGAGTTACAGACTGGAATCTAATCAAGGGGTTTGGGGTGGTTTATATATAGAATAACAGATACCCGAGAGTGAGTTACAGACTGGAATCGAATCGAGGGTTTCGGGGTGGTTTATATATAGAATAACAGATACCCGGGAGTGAGTTACAGACTGGAATCTAATCGAGGGGTTCGGGGTGGTTTATATATAGAATAACAGATACCCGAGAGTGAGTTACAGACTGGAATCGAATCGAGGGTTTCGGGGTGGTTTATATATAGAATAACAGATACCCGGGAGTGAGTTACAGACTGGAATCTAATCGAGGCGTTCGGGTTGGTTTATATACAGAATAACAGATTCCCGAGAGTGAGTTACAGACTGGAATCTAATTGAGGGGTTCAGGGTGATTTATAAACAGAATAAATAATACCCGGGAGTGGGATACAGATTGGAATCTAATCGAGGGGTTCGGGGTGGTTTATATATAGAATAACAGATACCCGGGAGTGATTTACAGACTGGAATCTAATCGAGGAGTTCGGAGTGGTTTATATATAGAATAACAGATACCCGGGAGTGAGTTCCAGACTGGAATCTAACCGAGGGGTTAGGGGTGGTTTATATATAGAATAACAGATACCCGGATGTGAGTTACAGACTGGAATCTAATCGAGCGGTTCGGGGTGGTTTATATACAGAATAACTGATACCCGGGAGTGAGTTACAGACTGGAATCTAATCGAGGGTTTCAGGGTGATTTATAAGCAGAATAACAGATCCTGGGAGTGGGTTACAGACTAGAATCTAATCGAGGGGTTCGGGGTGGTTTATATATAGAATAACAGATACCGGGGAGTGATTTACAGACTGGAATCTAATCGAGGAGTTCGGAGTGGTTTATATATAGAATAACAGATACCCGGGAGTGAGTTACAGACTGGAATCTAACCGAGGGGTTAGGGGTGGTTTATATATAGAATAACAGATACCCGGGAGTGAGTTACAGACTGGAATCTAATCGAGTGGTTGAGGATGGTTTATATATAGAATAACAGATACCCGAGAGTGAGTTACAGACTGGAATCGAATCGAGGGGTTCGGCGTGGTTTATATATAGAATAACAGATACCCGGGAGTGAGTTACAGACTGGAATCTAATCGAGGGGTTCAGGGTGATTTATAAACAGAATAACAGATACCCGGGAGTGGGTTACAGACTGGAATCTAATCGAGGGGTTCGGGGTGGTTTATATATAGAATAACAGATACCCGGGAGTGATTTACAGACTGGAATCTAATCGAGGAGTTCGGAGTGGTTTATATCTGGAATAACAGATACCCGGGAGTGAGTTCCAGACTGGAATCTAACCGAGGGGTTAGGGGTGGTTTATATATAGAATAACAGATACCCGGGTTTGAGTTACAGACTGGAATCTAATCGAGCGGTTCGGGGTGGTTTATATGCAGAATAACAGATACCCGGGAGTGAGTTACAGACTGGAATCTAATGTAGGGGTTCAGGGTGATTTATAAACAGAATAACAGATACCCGAGAGTGGGTTACAGACTGGAATCTAATCGAGAGGTTCGGGGTGGTTTATATATAGAATAACAGATACCCGGGAGTGAGTTCGAGACTGGAATCTAATCGAGGGGTTCGGGGTGGTTTATATACAGAATAACAGATACCTGGGAGTGAGTTACAGACTGGAATCTAATCGAGGGTTTTGGGGTGGTTTATATACAGAATAACAGATACCCGGGAGTGAGTTACAGACTGGAATCTAATCGAGGGTTCAGGGTGAATTATAAACAGAATAACAGATACCCGGGAGTGGGTTACAGACTGCAATCTAATCGAGGGGTTCGGGGTTGTTTAAATATAGAATAACAGATACCCGGGAGTCATTTACAGACTGGAATCTCATCGAGGAGTTCGGAGTGGTTTATATATAGAATAACAGATACCCGGGAGTGAGTTACAGTCTGGAATCTACTCGCGGGGTTTGGGGTGGTTTATATATAGAATAACAGATACTCGGTAGTGAGTTACAGACTGGAATCTAATCGAGGGGTTTGGGGTGGTTTATATATAGAATAACAGATAACCGGGAGTGAGTTACAGACTGGAATCTAACCGAGGGGTTAGGGGTGGTTTATATATAGAATAACAGATACCCGGGAGTGAGTTACAGACTGGAATCTAACCGAGGGGTTAGGGGTGATTTATATATAGAATAACAGATACCCGGGAGTGAGTTACAGACTGGAATCTAATCGAGGGGTTCAGGGTGATTTATAAACAGAATAACAGATACCCGGGAGTGGGTTACAGACTGGAATCTAATCGAGGAGTTCGGGGTGGTTTATATATAGAATAACAGATACCCGGGAGTGAGTTACAGACTGGAATCTAATCGAGGGGTTGATGATGGTTTATATATAGAATAACAGATACCCGGGAGTGAGTTACAGACTGGAATCTAATCGAGGGGTTCGGGATGGTTTATGCATAGAATAACAGACACCCGGGATTGAGTTACAGACTGGAATCTAATCGAGGGGTTCGGGGTCGTTTATATATAGAATAACAGATCCCCGGGAGTGAGTTAGAGACTGGAATCTAATCGTGGGGTTCGGGCTGGTTAATATACAGAATAACAGATACCCGGGAGTGAGTTACAGGCTGGAATCTAATCGAGGGTTTTGGGGTGGTTTATATATAGAATAACAGATACCCGAGAGTGAGTTACAGACTGGAATCGAATCGAGGGTTTCGGGGTGGTTTATATATAGAATAACAGATACCCGGGAGTGAGTTACAGACTGGAATCTAATCGATGGGTCCGGGGTGGTTTAGAAATAGAATAACAGATCCCCGGGAGTGAGTTAGAGACTGGAATCTAATCGAGGGGTTCGGACTGATATATATACAGAATAACAGATACCCGGGAGTGAGTTACAGGCTGGAATCTAATCGAGGGGTTTGGGATGGTTTATATATAGAATAACAGATACTCGGGAGTGAGTTACAGACTGGAATCTAATCGAGCGGTTCGGGGTTGTTTATATACAGAATAACAGATACCCGGGAGTGAGTTACAGACTGGAATCTAATCGAGGGGTTCAGGGTGATTGATAAACAGAATAACAGATCCCGGGAGTGGGTTACAGACTGGAATCTAATTTAGGGGTTCGGGGTGGTTTATATATAGAATAACAGATACCCGGGAGTGAGTTACGGACTGGAATCTAATCGAGGCGTTCGGGTTGGATTATATACAGAATAACAGATACCCGAGAGTGAGTTACAGACTGGAATCGAATCGAGGGTTTCGGGATGGTTTATATATAGAATAACAGATACCCGAGAGTGAGTTACAGACTGGAATCTAATCGAGGGGTTCGGGGTGGTTTATATATAGAATAACAGATACCCGGGAGTGAGTTACAGACTGGAATCTAATCGAGGGGTTGATGATGGTTTATATATAGAATAACAGATACCCGGGAGTGAGTTACAGACTGGAATCTAATCAAGGGGTTCGGGATGGTTTATATATAGAATAACAGACACCCGGGAGTGAGTTACAGACTGGAATCTAATCAAGGGGTTTGGGGTGGTTTATATATAGAATAACAGATACCCGAGAGTGAGTTACAGACTGGAATCGAATCGAGGGTTTCGGGGTGGTTTATATATAGAATAACAGATACCCGGGAGTGAGTTACAGACTGGAATCTAATCGAGGGGTTCGGGGTGGTTTATATATAGAATAACAGATACCCGAGAGTGAGTTACAGACTGGAATCGAATCGAGGGGTTCGGGGTGGTTTATATATAGAATAACAGATACCCGGGAGTGAGTTACAGACTGGAATCTAATCGAGGGGTTCGGTGGGTTTATATATAGAATAACAGATACCCGGGAGTGAGTTACAGACTGGAATCTAATCGAGGGGTTCGGGGTGGTTTATATATAGAATAACAGATACCCGGGAGTGAGTTACAGACTGGAATCTAATCGAGGGGTTCGGGGTGGTTTATATATAGAATAACAGATACCCAGGAGTGAGTTACAGACTGGAATCTAATCGAGGGGTTCGGGGTGGTTTATATATAGAATAACAGATACCCGGGAGTGAGTTACAGACTGGAATCTAATCGAGGGGTTCGGGGAGGTTTATATATAGAATAACAGATACCCGGGAGTGAGTTACAGACTGGAATCTAATCGACGGGTTCGGGGTGGTTAATATAGAATAACAGATACCCGGGAGTGAGATACAGACTGGAATCTAATCGAGGGGTTCGGGGTGGTTTATATATAGAATAACAGATACCCGGGAGTGAGATACAGACTGGAATCTAATCGAGAGGTTCGGGGTGGTTTATATATAGAATAACAGATACCCGGGAGTGAGTTACAGACTGGAATCTAATCGAGGGGTTCGGGATGGTTGATATATAGAATAACAGACACCCGGGAGTGAGTTACAGACTGGAATCTAATCGAGGGATTTGGGGTGGTTTATATATAGAATAACAGATACCCGGGAGTGAGTTACAGAATGGAATCTAATTGAGCGGTTCGGGGTGGTTTATGTACAGAATAACAGATACCTGGGAGTGAGTTACAGACTGGAATCTAATCGAGGGGTTTGGGGTGGTTTCTATACAGAATAACAGATACCCGGGAGTCAGTTACAGACTGGAATCTAATCGAGGGTTCAGGGTGAATTATAAACAGAATAACAGATACCCGGGAGTGGGTTACAGACTGGAATCTAATCAAGGGTTTCGGGGTGGTTTATATATAGAATAACAGATACCCGGGAGTGATTTACAGACTGGAATCTCATCGAGGAGTTCGGAGTGGTTTATATATAGAATAACAGATACCCGAGAGTGAGTTACAGACTGGAATCTAACCGAGGGGTTAGGGCTGGTTTATGTATAGAATAACAGATACCCGGGAGTGAATTACAGACTGGAATCTAATCGAGGAGTTTGGGGTGGTTTATATATAGAATAACAGATACCCGGGAGTGAGTTCCAGACTGGAATCTAATCGAGCGGTTCGGGGTGGTTTATATACAGAATAACAGATACCCGGGAGTGAGTTACAGACTGGAATCTAATCGAGGGGTTCAGGGTGATTTATAAACAGAATAACAGATACCCGGGAGTGGGTTACAGACTGGAATCTAATCGAGGGGTTCGGGGTGGTTTATATATAGAATAACAGATACCCGGGAGTGATTTACAGACTGGAATCTAATCGAGGAGTTCGGAGTGGTTTATATCTGGAATAACAGATACCCGGGAGTGAGTTCCAGACTGGAATCTAACCGAGGGGTTCGGGGTGGTTTATATATAGAATAACAGATAGCCGGGAGTGAGTTACAGACTGGAATCTAATCGAGCGGTTCGGGGTGGTTTATATGCAGAATAACAGATACCCGGGAGTGAGTTACAGACTGGAATCTAATCGAGGGGTTCAGGGTGATTTATAAACAGAATAACAGATACCCGAGAGTGGGTTACAGATTGGAATCTAATCGAGAGGTTCGGGGTGGTTTATATATAGAATAACAGATACCCGGGAGTGAGTTAAAGACTGGAATCTAATCGAGGGGTTCGGGGTGGATGAGATACAGAATAACAGATACCTGGGAGTGAGTTACAGACTGGAATCTAATCGAGGGTTCAGGGTGAATTATAAACAGAATAACAGATACCCGGGAGTGGGTTACAGACTGCAATCTAATCGAGGGGTTCGGGGTTGTTTAAATATAGAATAACAGATACCCGGGAGTCATTTACAGACTGGAATCTCATCGAGGAGTTCGGAGTGGTTTATATATAGAATAACAGATACCCGGGAGTGAGTTACAGTCTGGAATCTACTCGCGGGGTTTGGGGTGGTTTATATATAGAATAACAGATACTCGGTAGTGAGTTACAGACTGGAATCTAATCGAGGGGTTTGGGGTGGTTTATATATAGAATAACAGATAACCGGGAGTGAGTTACAGACTGGAATCTAACCGAGGGGTTAGGGGTGGTTTATATATAGAATAACAGATACCCGGGAGTGAGTTACAGACTGGAATCTAACCGAGGGGTTAGGGGTGATTTATATATAGAATAACAGATACCCGGGAGTGAGTTACAGACTGGAATCTAATCGAGGGGTTCAGGGTGATTTATAAACAGAATAACAGATACCCGGGAGTGGGTTACAGACTGGAATCTAATCGAGGAGTTCGGGGTGGTTTATATATAGAATAACAGATACCCGGGAGTGAGTTACAGACTGGAATCTAATCGAGGGGTTGATGATGGTTTATATATAGAATAACAGATACCCGGGAGTGAGTTACAGACTGGAATCTAATCGAGGGGTTCGGGATGGTTTATGCATAGAATAACAGACACCCGGGATTGAGTTACAGACTGGAATCTAATCGAGGGGTTCGGGGTCGTTTATATATAGAATAACAGATCCCCGGGAGTGAGTTAGAGACTGGAATCTAATCGTGGGGTTCGGGCTGGTTAATATACAGAATAACAGATACCCGGGAGTGAGTTACAGGCTGGAATCTAATCGAGGGTTTTGGGGTGGTTTATATATAGAATAACAGATACCCGAGAGTGAGTTACAGACTGGAATCGAATCGAGGGTTTCGGGGTGGTTTATATATAGAATAACAGATACCCGGGAGTGAGTTACAGACTGGAATCTAATCGATGGGTCCGGGGTGGTTTAGAAATAGAATAACAGATCCCCGGGAGTGAGTTAGAGACTGGAATCTAATCGAGGGGTTCGGACTGATATATATACAGAATAACAGATACCCGGGAGTGAGTTACAGGCTGGAATCTAATCGAGGGGTTTGGGATGGTTTATATATAGAATAACAGATACTCGGGAGTGAGTTACAGACTGGAATCTAATCGAGCGGTTCGGGGTTGTTTATATACAGAATAACAGATACCCGGGAGTGAGTTACAGACTGGAATCTAATCGAGGGGTTCAGGGTGATTGATAAACAGAATAACAGATCCCGGGAGTGGGTTACAGACTGGAATCTAATTTAGGGGTTCGGGGTGGTTTATATATAGAATAACAGATACCCGGGAGTGAGTTACGGACTGGAATCTAATCGAGGCGTTCGGGTTGGATTATATACAGAATAACAGATACCCGAGAGTGAGTTACAGACTGGAATCGAATCGAGGGTTTCGGGATGGTTTATATATAGAATAACAGATACCCGAGAGTGAGTTACAGACTGGAATCTAATCGAGGGGTTCGGGGTGGTTTATATATAGAATAACAGATACCCGGGAGTGAGTTACAGACTGGAATCTAATCGAGGGGTTGATGATGGTTTATATATAGAATAACAGATACCCGGGAGTGAGTTACAGACTGGAATCTAATCAAGGGGTTCGGGATGGTTTATATATAGAATAACAGACACCCGGGAGTGAGTTACAGACTGGAATCTAATCAAGGGGTTTGGGGTGGTTTATATATAGAATAACAGATACCCGAGAGTGAGTTACAGACTGGAATCGAATCGAGGGTTTCGGGGTGGTTTATATATAGAATAACAGATACCCGGGAGTGAGTTACAGACTGGAATCTAATCGAGGGGTTCGGGGTGGTTTATATATAGAATAACAGATACCCGAGAGTGAGTTACAGACTGGAATCGAATCGAGGGGTTCGGGGTGGTTTATATATAGAATAACAGATACCCGGGAGTGAGTTACAGACTGGAATCTAATCGAGGGGTTCGGTGGGTTTATATATAGAATAACAGATACCCGGGAGTGAGTTACAGACTGGAATCTAATCGAGGGGTTCGGGGTGGTTTATATATAGAATAACAGATACCCGGGAGTGAGTTACAGACTGGAATCTAATCGAGGGGTTCGGGGTGGTTTATATATAGAATAACAGATACCCAGGAGTGAGTTACAGACTGGAATCTAATCGAGGGGTTCGGGGTGGTTTATATATAGAATAACAGATACCCGGGAGTGAGTTACAGACTGGAATCTAATCGAGGGGTTCGGGGAGGTTTATATATAGAATAACAGATACCCGGGAGTGAGTTACAGACTGGAATCTAATCGACGGGTTCGGGGTGGTTAATATAGAATAACAGATACCCGGGAGTGAGATACAGACTGGAATCTAATCGAGGGGTTCGGGGTGGTTTATATATAGAATAACAGATACCCGGGAGTGAGATACAGACTGGAATCTAATCGAGAGGTTCGGGGTGGTTTATATATAGAATAACAGATACCCGGGAGTGAGTTACAGACTGGAATCTAATCGAGGGGTTCGGGATGGTTGATATATAGAATAACAGACACCCGGGAGTGAGTTACAGACTGGAATCTAATCGAGGGATTTGGGGTGGTTTATATATAGAATAACAGATACCCGGGAGTGAGTTACAGAATGGAATCTAATTGAGCGGTTCGGGGTGGTTTATGTACAGAATAACAGATACCTGGGAGTGAGTTACAGACTGGAATCTAATCGAGGGGTTTGGGGTGGTTTCTATACAGAATAACAGATACCCGGGAGTCAGTTACAGACTGGAATCTAATCGAGGGTTCAGGGTGAATTATAAACAGAATAACAGATACCCGGGAGTGGGTTACAGACTGGAATCTAATCAAGGGTTTCGGGGTGGTTTATATATAGAATAACAGATACCCGGGAGTGATTTACAGACTGGAATCTCATCGAGGAGTTCGGAGTGGTTTATATATAGAATAACAGATACCCGAGAGTGAGTTACAGACTGGAATCTAACCGAGGGGTTAGGGCTGGTTTATGTATAGAATAACAGATACCCGGGAGTGAATTACAGACTGGAATCTAATCGAGGAGTTTGGGGTGGTTTATATATAGAATAACAGATACCCGGGAGTGAGTTCCAGACTGGAATCTAATCGAGCGGTTCGGGGTGGTTTATATACAGAATAACAGATACCCGGGAGTGAGTTACAGACTGGAATCTAATCGAGGGGTTCAGGGTGATTTATAAACAGAATAACAGATACCCGGGAGTGGGTTACAGACTGGAATCTAATCGAGGGGTTCGGGGTGGTTTATATATAGAATAACAGATACCCGGGAGTGATTTACAGACTGGAATCTAATCGAGGAGTTCGTAGTGGTTTATATCTGGAATAACAGATACCCGGGAGTGAGTTCCAGACTGGAATCTAACCGAGGGGTTCGGGGTGGTTTATATATAGAATAACAGATAGCCGGGAGTGAGTTACAGACTGGAATCTAATCGAGCGGTTCGGGGTGGTTTATATGCAGAATAACAGATACCCGGGAGTGAGTTACAGACTGGAATCTAATCGAGGGGTTCAGGGTGATTTATAAACAGAATAACAGATACCCGAGAGTGGGTTACAGATTGGAATCTAATCGAGAGGTTCGGGGTGGTTTATATATAGAATAACAGATACCCGGGAGTGAGTTAAAGACTGGAATCTAATCGAGGGGTTCGGGGTGGATGAGATACAGAATAACAGATACCTGGGAGTGAGTTACAGACTGGAATCTAATCGAGGGTTTTGGGGTGGTTTATATACAGAATAACAGATACCCGGGAGTGAGTTACAGACTGGAATCTAATCGAGGGTTCAGGGTGAATTATAAACAGAATAACAGATACCCGGGAGTGGGTTACAGACTGGAATCTAATCGAGGCGTTCGGGGTTGTTTAAATATAGAATAACAGATACTCTGGAGTCATTTACAGACTGGAATCTCATCGAGCAGTTCGGAGTGGTTTATATATAGAATAACAGATACCCGGGAGTGAGTTACAGTCTGGAATCTAATCGCGGGGTTTGGGGTGGTTTATATATAGAATAACAGATACTCGGTAGTGAGTTACAGACTGGAATCTAATCGAGGGGTTAGGGGTGGTTTATATATAGAATAACAGATACCTGGGAGTGAGTTACAGACTGGAATCTAACCGAGGGGTTAGGGGTGGTTTATATATAGAATAACAGATACCCGGGAGTGAGTTACAGACTGGAATCTAACCGAGGGGTTAGGGGTGGTTTATATATAGAATAACAGATACCCGGGAGTGAGTTACAGACTGGAATCAAATCGAGGGGTTCAGGGTGATTTATAAACAGAATAACAGATACCCGGGAGTGGGTTACAGACTGGAATCTAATCGAGGGGTTCGGGGTGGTTTATATATAGAATAACAGATACCCGGGTTTGAGTTACAGACTGGAATCTAATCGAGCGGTTCGGGGTGGTTTATATGCAGAATAACAGATACCCGGGAGTGAGTTACAGACTGGAATCTAATCTAGGGGTTCAGGGTGATTTATAAACAGAATAACAGATACCCGAGAGTGGGTTACAGACTGGAATCTAATCGAGAGGTTCGGGGTGGTTTATATATAGAATAACAGATACCCGGGAGTGAGTTCGAGACTGGAATCTAATCGAGGGGTTCGGGGTGGTTTATATACAGAATAACAGATACCTGGGAGTGAGTTACAGACTGGAATCTAATCGAGGGTTTTGGGGTGGTTTATATACAGAATAACAGATACCCGGGAGTGAGTTACAGACTGGAATCTAATCGAGGGTTCAGGGTGAATTATAAACAGAATAACAGATACCCGGGAGTGGGTTACAGACTGCAATCTAATCGAGGGGTTCGGGGTTGTTTAAATATAGAATAACAGATACCCGGGAGTCATTTACAGACTGGAATCTCATCGAGGAGTTCGGAGTGGTTTATATATAGAATAACAGATACCCGGGAGTGAGTTACAGTCTGGAATCTACTCGCGGGGTTTGGGGTGGTTTATATATAGAATAACAGATACTCGGTAGTGAGTTACAGACTGGAATCTAATCGAGGGGTTTGGGGTGGTTTATATATAGAATAACAGATAACCGGGAGTGAGTTACAGACTGGAATCTAACCGAGGGGTTAGGGGTGGTTTATATATAGAATAACAGATACCCGGGAGTGAGTTACAGACTGGAATCTAACCGAGGGGTTAGGGGTGATTTATATATAGAATAACAGATACCCGGGAGTGAGTTACAGACTGGAATCTAATCGAGGGGTTCAGGGTGATTTATAAACAGAATAACAGATACCCGGGAGTGGGTTACAGACTGGAATCTAATCGAGGAGTTCGGGGTGGTTTATGTATAGAATAACAGATACCCGGGAGTGAGTTACAGACTGGAATCTAATCGAGGGGTTGATGATGGTTTATATATAGAATAACAGATACCCGGGAGTGAGTTACAGACTGGAATCTAATCGAGGGGTTCGGGATGGTTTATGCATAGAATAACAGACACCCGGGATTGAGTTACAGACTGGAATCTAATCGAGGGGTTCGGGGTCGTTTATATATAGAATAACAGATCCCCGGGAGTGAGTTAGAGACTGGAATCTAATCGTGGGGTTCGGGCTGGTTAATATACAGAATAACAGATACCCGGGAGTGAGTTACAGGCTGGAATCTAATCGAGGGTTTTGGGGTGGTTTATATATAGAATAACAGATACCCGAGAGTGAGTTACAGACTGGAATCGAATCGAGGGTTTCGGGGTGGTTTATATATAGAATAACAGATACCCGGGAGTGAGTTACAGACTGGAATCTAATCGAGGGGTCCGGGGTGGTTTAGAAATAGAATAACAGATCCCCGGGAGTGAGTTAGAGACTGGAATCTAATCGAGGGGTTCGGACTGATATATATACAGAATAACAGATACCCGGGAGTGAGTTACAGGCTGGAATCTAATCGAGGGGTTTGGGATGGTTTATATATAGAATAACAGATACTCGGGAGTGAGTTACAGACTGGAATCTAATCGAACGGTTCGGGGTTGTTTATATACAGAATAACAGATACCCGGGAGTGAGTTACAGACTGGAATCTAATCGAGGGGTTCAGGGTGATTGATAAACAGAATAACAGATCCCGGGAGTGGGTTACAGACTGGAATCTAATTTAGGGGTTCGGGGTGGTTTATATATAGAATAACAGATACCCGGGAGTGAGTTACGGACTGGAATCTAATCAAGGCGTTCGGGTTGGATTATATACAGAATAACAGATACCCGAGAGTGAGTTACAGACTGGAATCTAATCGAGGGGTTCGGGGTGGTTTATATATAGAATAACAGATACCCGGGAGTGAGTTACAGACTGGAATCTAATCGAGGGGTTCGGGTGGTTTATATACAGAATAACAGATACCCGAGAGTGAGTTACAGACTGGAATCGAATCGAGGGTTTCGGGATGGTTTATATATAGAATAACAGATACCCGGGAGTGAGTTACAGACTGGAATCTAATCGAGGGGTTCGGGGTGGTTTATATATAGAATAACAGATACCCGGGAGTGAGTTACAGACTGGAATCTAATCGAGGGGTTCGGGTGGTTTATATACAGAATAACAGATACCCGAGAGTGAGTTACAGACTGGAATCGAATCGAGGGTTTCGGGATGGTTTATATATAGAATAACAGATACCCGAGAGTGAGTTACAGACTGGAATCTAATCGAGGGGTTCGGGGTGGTTTATATATAGAATAACAGATACCCGGGAGTGAGTTACAGACTGGAATCTAATCGAGGGGTTGATGATGGTTTATATGTAGAATAACAGATACCCGGGAGTGAGTTACAGACTGGAATCTAATCAAGGGGTTCGGGATGGTTTATATATAGAATAACAGACACCCGGGAGTGAGTTACAGACTGGAATCTAATCAAGGGGTTTGGGGTGGTTTATATATAGAATAACAGATACCCGAGAGTGAGTTACAGACTGGAATCGAATCGAGGGTTTCGGGGTGGTTTATATATAGAATAACAGATACCCGGGAGTGAGTTACAGACTGGAATCTAATCGAGGGGTTCGGGGTGGTTTATATATAGAATAACAGATACCCGAGAGTGAGTTACAGACTGGAATCGAATCGAGGGTTTCGGGGTGGTTTATATATAGAATAACAGATACCCGGGAGTGAGTTACAGACTGGAATCTAATCGAGGCGTTCGGGTTGGTTTATATACAGAATAACAGATTCCCGAGAGTGAGTTACAGACTGGAATCTAATTGAGGGGTTCAGGGTGATTTATAAACAGAATAAATAATACCCGGCAGTGGGATACAGATTGGAATCTAATCGAGGGGTTCGGGGTGGTTTATATATAGAATAACAGATACCCGGGAGTGATTTACAGACTGGAATCTAATCGAGGAGTTCGGAGTGGTTTATATATAGAATAACAGATACCCGGGAGTGAGTTCCAGACTGGAATCTAACCGAGGGGTTAGGGGTGGTTTATATATAGAATAACAGATACCCGGATGTGAGTTACAGACTGGAATCTAATCGAGCGGTTCGGGGTGGTTTATATACAGAATAACAGATACCCGGGAGTGAGTTACAGACTGGAATCTAATCGAGGGTTTCAGGGTGATTTATAAGCAGAATAACAGATCCTGGGAGTGGGTTACAGACTAGAATCTAATCGAGGGGTTCGGGGTGGTTTATATATAGAATAACAGATACCGGGGAGTGATTTACAGACTGGAATCTAATCGAGGAGTTCGGAGTGGTTTATATATAGAATAACAGATACCCGGGAGTGAGTTACAGACTGGAATCTAACCGAGGGGTTAGGGGTGGTTTATATATAGAATAACAGATACCCGGGAGTGAGTTACAGACTGGAATCTAATCGAGTGGTTGAGGATGGTTTATATATAGAATAACAGATACCCGAGAGTGAGTTACAGACTGGAATCGAATCGAGGGGTTCGGCGTGGTTTATATATAGAATAACAGATACCCGGGAGTGAGTTACAGACTGGAATCTAATCGAGGGGTTCAGGGTGATTTATAAACAGAATAACAGATACCCGGGAGTGGGTTACAGACTGGAATCTAATCGAGGGGTTCGGGGTGGTTTATATATAGAATAACAGATACCCGGGAGTGAGTTACAGACTGGAATCTAATCAAGGAGTTTGGGGTGGTTTATATATAGAACAACAGATACCCGGGAGTGAGTTCCAGACTGGAATCTAATCGAGCGGTTCGGGGTGGTTTATATACAGAATAACAGATACCCGGGAGTGAGTTACAGACTGGAATCTAATCGAGGGGTTCAGGGTGATTTATAAACAGAATAACAGATACCCGGGAGTGGGTTACAGACTGGAATCTAATCGAGGGGTTCGGGGTGGTTTATATATAGAATAACAGATACCCGGGAGTGATTTACAGACTGGAATCTAATCGAGGAGTTCGGAGTGGTTTATATCTGGAATAACAGATACCCGGGAGTGAGTTCCAGACTGGAATCTAACCGAGGGGTTAGGGGTGGTTTATATATAGAATAACAGATACCCGGGAGTGAGTTACAGACTGGAATCTAATCGAGCGGTTCGGGGTGGTTTATATGCAGAATAACAGATACCCGGGAGTGAGTTACAGACTGGAATCTAATCGAGGGGTTCAGGGTGATTTATAAACAGAATAACAGATACCCGAGAGTGGGTTACAGACTGGAATCTAATCGAGAGGTTCGGGGTGGTTTATATATAGAATAACAGATACCCGGGAGTGAGTTCGAGACTGGAATCTAATCGAGGGGTTCGGGGTGGTTTATATCCAGAATAACAGATACCTGGGAGTGAGTTACAGACTGGAATCTAATCGAGGGTTTTGGGGTGGTTTATATACAGAATAACAGATACCCGGGAGTGAGTTACAGACTGGAATCTAATCGAGGGTTCAGGGTGAATTATAAACAATATAACAGATACCCGGGAGTGGGTTACAAACTGCAATCTAATCGAGGGGTTCGGGGTTGTTTAAATATAGAATAACAGATACCCGGGAGTCATTTACAGACTGGAATCTCATCGAGGAGTTCGGAGTGGTTTATATATAGAATAACAGATACCCGGGAGTGAGTTACAGTCTGGAATCTACTCGCGGGGTTTGGGGTGGTTTATATATAGAATAACAGATACTCGGTAGTGAGTTACAGACTGGAATCTAATCGAGGGGTTTGGGGTGGTTTATATATAGAATAACAGATAACCGGGAGTGAGTTACAGACTGGAATCTTACCGAGGGGTTAGGGGTGGTTTATATATAGAATAACAGATACCCGGGAGTGAGTTACAGACTGGAATCTAACCGAGGGGTTAGGGGTGATTTATATATAGAATAACAGATACCCGGGAGTGAGTTACAGACTGGAATCTAATCGAGGGGTTCAGGGTGATTTATAAACAGAATAACAGATACCCGGGAGTGGGTTACAGACTGGAATCTAATCGAGGAGTTCGGGGTGGTTTATATATAGAATAACAGATACCCGGGAGTGAGTTACAGACTGGAATCTAATCGAGGGGTTCGGGGTGGTTTATATATAGAATAACAGATACCCGGGAGTGAGTTACAGACTGGAATCTAATCGAGGGGTTGATGATGGTTTATATATAGAATAACAGATACCCGGGAGTGAGTTACAGACTGGAATCTAATCGAGGGGTTCGGGATGGTTTATGCATAGAATAACAGACACCCGGGATTGAGTTACAGACTGGAATCTAATCGAGGGGTTCGGGGTCGTTTATATATAGAATAACAGATCCCCGGGAGTGAGTTAGAGACTGGAATCTAATCGTGGGGTTCGGGCTGGTTAATATACAGAATAACAGATACCCGGGAGTGAGTTACAGGCTGGAATCTAATCGAGGGTTTTGGGGTGGTTTATATATAGAATAACAGATACCCGAGAGTGAGTTACAGACTGGAATCGAATCGAGGGTTTCGGGGTTGTTTATATATAGAATAACAGATACCCGGGAGTGAGTTACAGACTGGAATCTAATCGAGGGGTCCGGGGTGGTTTAGAAATAGAATAACAGATCCCCGGGAGTGAGTTAGAGACTGGAATCTAATCGAGGGGTTCGGACTGATATATATACAGAATAACAGATACCCGGGAGTGAGTTACAGGCTGGAATCTAATCGAGGGGTTTGGGATGGTTTATATATAGAATAACAGATACTCGGGAGTGAGTTACAGACTGGAATCTAATCGAGCGGTTCGGGGTTGTTTATATACAGAATAACAGATACCCGGGAGTGAGTTACAGACTGGAATCTAATCGAGGGGTTCAGGGTGATTGATAAACAGAATAACAGATCCCGGGAGTGGGTTACAGACTGGAATCTGATTTAGGGGTTCGGGGTGGTTTATATATAGAATAACAGATACCCGGGAGTGAGTTACGGACTGGAATCTAATCGAGGCGTTCGGGTTGGATTATATACAGAATAACAGATACCCGAGAGTGAGTTACAGACTGGAATCGAATCGAGGGGTTCGGGATGGTTTATATATAGAATAACAGATACCCGAGAGTGAGTTACAGACTGGAATCTAATCGAGGGGTTCGGGGTGGTTTATATATAGAATAACAGATACCCGGGAGTGAGTTACAGACTGGAATCTAATCGAGGGGTTGATGATGGTTTATATATAGAATAACAGATACCCGGGAGTGAGTTACAGACTGGAATCTAATCAAGGGGTTCGGGATGGTTTATATATAGAATAACAGACACCCGGGAGTGAGTTACAGACTGGAATCTAATCAAGGGGTTTGGGGTGGTTTATATATAGAATAACAGATACCCGAGAGTGAGTTACAGACTGGAATCGAATCGAGGGTTTCGGGGTGGTTTATATATAGAATAACAGATACCCGGGAGTGAGTTACAGACTGGAATCTAATCGAGGGGTTCGGGGTGGTTTATATATAGAATAACAGATACCCGAGAGTGAGTTACAGACTGGAATCGAATCGAGGGTTTCGGGGTGGTTTATATATAGAATAACAGATACCCGGGAGTGAGTTACAGACTGGAATCTAATCGAGGCGTTCGGGTTGGTTTATATACAGAATAACAAATTCCCGAGAGTGAGTTACAGACTGGAATCTAATTGAGGGGTTCAGGGTGATTTATAAACAGAATAAATAATACCCGGGAGTGGGATACAGATTGGAATCTAATCGAGGGGTTCGGGGTGGTTTATATATAGAATAACAGATACCCGGGAGTGATTTACAGACTGGAATCTAATCGAGGAGTTCGGAGTGGTTTATATATAGAATAACAGATACCCGGGAGTGAGTTCCAGACTGGAATCTAACCGAGGGGTTAGGGGTGGTTTATATATAGAATAACAGATACCCGGATGTGAGTTACAGACTGGAATCTAATCGAGCGGTTCGGGGTGGTTTATATACAGAATAACAGATACCCGGGAGTGAGTTACAGACTGGAATCTAATCGAGGGGTTCAGGGTGATTTATAAGCAGAATAACAGATCCTGGGAGTGGGTTACAGACTAGAATCTAATCGAGGGGTTCGGGGTGGTTTATATATAGAATAACAGATACCGGGGAGTGATTTACAGACTGGAATCTAATCGAGGAGTTCGGAGTGGTTTATATATAGAATAACAGATACCCGGGAGTGAGTTACAGACTGGAATCTAACCGAGGGGTTAGGGTTGGTTTATATATAGAATAACAGATACCCGGGAGTGAGTTACAGACTGGAATCTAATCGAGTGGTTGAGGATGGTTTATATATAGAATAACAGATACCCGAGAGTGAGTTACAGACTGGAATCGAATCGAGGGGTTCGGCGTGGTTTATATATAGAATAACAGATACCCGGGAGTGAGTTACAGACTGGAATCTAATCGAGGTGTTTGGGGTGGTTTATATATAGAATAACAGATACCCGGGAGTGAGTTCCAGACTGGAATCTAACCGAGGGGTTAGGGGTGGTTTATATATAGAATAACAGATACCCGGATGTGAGTTACAGACTGGAATCTAATCGAGCGGTTCGGGGTGGTTTATATACAGAATAACAGATACCCGGGAGTGAGTTACAGACTGGAATCTAATCGAGGGGTTCAGGGTGATTTATAAGCAGAATAACAGATCCTGGGAGTGGGTTACAGACTAGAATCTAATCGAGGGGTTCGGGGTGGTTTATATATAGAATAACAGATACCGGGGAGTGATTTACAGACTGGAATCTAACCGAGGGGTTAGGGGTGGTTTATATATAGAATAACAGATACCCGGGAGTGAGTTACAGACTGGAATCTAATCGAGTGGTTGAGGATGGTTTATATATAGAATAACAGATACCCGAGAGTGAGTTACAGACTGGAATCGAATCGAGGGGTTCGGCGTGGTTTATATATAGAATAACAGATACCCGGGAGTGAGTTACAGACTGGAATCTAATCGAGGTGTTTGGGGTGGTTTATACATACATAGAACATAGAAAATACAGCACAGAACAGGCCCCTCGGCCCACGACGTTGTATCGAACCCTTGTCCTAGATTAATCATAGATTATCATTGAATTTACAGTGCAGAAGGAGGCCATTCGGCCCTTTGAGTCTGCACCGGCTCTTGGAAAGAGCACCCTACCCAAACTCAACACCTCCACCCAGCACCAAGGGCATTTTGGACACTAAGCGCAATTTATCATTGGCCAATTCACCTAACCCGCACATCTTTGGACTGTGGGAGGAAACCGGAGCACCCGGAGGAAACCCACGCAGACACGGGGAGGACGTGCAGACTCCGCACAGACAGTGACCCAAGCCGGAATCGAACCTGGGACCCTGGAGCTGTGAAGCAGTTGTGCTATCCACAATGCTACCGTGCTGCCGTTGAGAACAAATAAATCTACACTATATCATTTTACCGTAATCCATGAACCTATCCAATAGCTGCTTGAAGGTCCCTAATGTTTCTGACTCAACTACTTCCACAGGCAGTGCATTCCATGCCCCCACTACTCTCTGGGTAAAGAACCTACCTCTGATATCCCTCCTATATCTTCCACCTTTCACCTTAAATTTATGTCACTTTGTAATGGTTTGTTGCACCCGGGGAAAATGTCTCTGACTGTCTACTCTATCTATTCCCCTGATCATCTTATAAACCTCTATCAAGTCGCCCCTCATCCTTCTCCGTTCTAATGAGAAAAGGCCTAGCACCCTCAACCTTTCCTCGTAAGACCTACTCTCCATTCCAGGCAACATCCTGGTAAATCTTCTTTGCACCTTTTCCAAAGCTTCCACATCCTTCCTAAAATGAGGCGACCAGAACTGTACACAGTACTCCAAATGTGGCCGTACCAAAGTTTTGTACAGCTGCATCATCACCTCACGGCTCTTAAATTCAATCCCTCTGTTAATGAACGCGAGCACACCATAGGCCTTCTTCACAGCTCTATCCACTTGAGTGGCAACTTTCAAAGATGTATGAACATAGACCCCAAGATCTCTCTGCTCCTCCACATTGCCAAGAACTCTACCGTTAACCCTGTATTCCGCATTCACATTTGTCCTTCCAAAATGGACAACCTCACACTTTTCAGGGTTAAACTCCATCTGCCACTTCTCAGCCCAGCTCTGCATCCTATCTATGTCTCTTTGCAGCCGACAACAGCCCTCCTTACTATCCACAACTCCACCAATCTTCGTATCGTCTGCAAATTTACTGACCCACCCTTCAACTTCCTCATCCAAGTCATTAATGAAAATCACAAAGAGCAGAGGACCCAGAACTGATCCCTGCGGTACACCACTGGTAACTGGGATCCAGTCTGAATATTTGCCATCCACCACCACTCTCTGACTTCTATCGGTTAGCCAGTTCGTTATCCAACTGGCCAAATTTCCCACTATCCCATGCCTCCTTACTTTCTGCATAAGCCTACCATGGAGAACTTTATCAAATGCCTTACTAAAATCCATGTACACTACATCCACTGCTTTACCTTCATCCACATGCTTGGTCACCTCCTCAAAGAATTCAATAAGATTTGTAAGGCAAGACCTACCCCTCACAAATCCGTGCTGACTATCCCTAATCAAGCAGTGTCATTCCAGATGCTCAGAAATCTCATCCTTCAGTACCCTTTCCATTACTTTGCCTACCACCGAAGTAAGACTAACTGGCCTGTAATTCCCAGGGTTATCCCTAGTCCCTTTTTTGAACAGGGGCACGACATTCGCCACTCTCCAATCCCCTGGTACCACCCTTGTTGACAGTGAGGACGAAAAGATCATTGCCAACGGCTCTGCAATTTCATCTCTTGCTTCCCATAGAATCCTTGAATATAACAGATACCCGGGAGTGAGTTACAGAATGGAACCTAATCGAGGGGTTCGGGGTGGTTTATATACAGAATAACAGATACCCGGGAGTGAGTTACAGACTGGAATCTAATCGAGGGGTTCAGGGTGATTTATAAACAGAATAACAGATACCCGGGAGTGGGTTACAGACTGGAATCTAATCGACGGGTTAGGGATAGTTTATATATAGAATAACAGATACCCGGGAGTGAGTTACAGACTGGAATCGAATCGAGGGGTTCTGGTGGTTTATATATAGAATAACAGATACCCGGGACTGAGTTACTGACTGGAATCTAATCGAGGGGTTAGGGATGGTTTATATATAGAATAACAGATATCCAGGAGTGAGTTACAGACTGGAATCTAATCGAGGGGTTCGGGGTGGTTTATATACAGAATAACAGATACCCGGGAGTGAGTTACAGACTGGAATCTAATCGAGGGGTTCGGGGTGGTTTATATATAGAATAACAGGTACCCGGGAGTGAGTTACAGACTGGAATCTAATCGAGGGGTTCGGGGAGGTTTATATACAGAAAAACAGATACCCGGGAGTGAGTTACAGACTGGAATCTAATCGAGGGGTTCGGGGTGGTTTATATACAGAATAACAGATACCCGGGAGTGAGTTACAGACTGGAATCTAATCGAGGGGTTCGGGGTGGTTAATATACAGGATAACAGATACCTGGGTGTGAGTTACAGACTGGAATCTAATCGAGGGGTTCAGGGTTGTTTATATATAGAATAACAGATACCCGGGAGTGAGTTACAGACTGGAATCTAATCGAGGGGTTCAGGGTTGTTTATATATAGAATAACAGATACCCGGGAGTGAGTTACAGACTGGAATCTAATCGAGGGGTTCGGGGTGGTTTATATATAGAATAACAGATACCCGGGAGTGAGTTACAGACTGGAATCTAATCGAGGGGTTCGGGGTGGTTTATATATAGAATAACAGATACCCGGGAGTGAGTTATAGACTGGAATCTAATCGAGGGGCTCGGGGAGGTTTATATACAGAATAACAGATACCTGGGAGTGAGTTACAGACTGGAACCTAATCGAGGGGTTCGGGGTGGTTTATATATAGAATAACAGATACCCGGGAGTGAGTTACAGACTGGAATCTAATCGAGGGGTTCGGGGTGGTTAATATACAGGATAACAGATACCTGGGTGTGAGTTACAGACTGGAATCTAATCGAGGGGTTCGTGTGGTTTATATACAGAATAACAGATACCCGAGAGTGAGTTACAGACTGGAATCGAATCGAGGGGTTCAGGGTGGTTTATATATAGAATAACAGATACCCGGGAGTGAGTTACAGACTGGAATCTAATCGAGGGGTTCGGGGTGGTTTATATACAAAATAACAGATACCCGGGAGTGAGTTACAGACTGGAATCGAATCGAGGGGTTCAGGGTGGTTTATATATAGAATAACAGATACCCGGGAGTGAGTTCCAGACTGGAATCTAATCGAGGGGTTCGGGGTGGTTTATATATAGAATAACAGATACCCGGGAGTGAGTTACAGACTGGAATCGAATCGAGGGGTTCTGCTGGTTTATATATAGAATAACAGATACCCGGGACTGAGTTACTGACTGGAATCTAATCGAGGGGTTAGGGATGGTTTATATATAGAATAACAGATACCCAGGAGTGAGTTACAGACTGGAATCTAATCGAGGGGTTTGGGGTGGTTTATATACAGAATAACAGATACCCGGGTGTGAGTTACAGACTGGAATCTAATCGAGGGGTTCGGGGTGGTTTATATATAGAATAACAGGTACCCGGGAGTGAGTTACAGACTGGAATCTAATCGAGGGGTTCGGGGAGGTTTATATACAGAAAAACAGATACCCGGGAGTGAGTTACAGACTGGAATCTAATCGAGGGGTTCGGGGTGGTTTATATACAGAATAACAGATACCCGGGAGTGAGTTACAGACTGGAATCTAATCGAGGGGTTCGGGGTGGTTAATATACAGGATAACAGATACCTGGGTGTGAGTTACAGACTGGAATCTAATCGAGGGGTTCAGGGTTGTTTATATATAGAATAACAGATACCCGGGAGTGAGTTACAGACTGGAATCTAATCGAGGGGTTCGGGGTGGTTTATATATAGAATAACAGATACCCGGGAGTGAGTTACAGACTGGAATCTAATCGAGGGGTTCGGGGTGGTTTATATATAGAATAACAGATACCCGGGAGTGAGTTACAGACTGGAATCTAATCGAGGGGTTCGGGGTGGTTTATATATAGAATAACAGATACCCGGGAGTGAGTTATAGACTGGAATCTAATCGAGGGGCTCGGGGAGGTTTATATACAGAATAACAGATACCTGGGAGTGAGTTACAGACTGGAACCTAATCGATGGGTTCGGGGTGGTTTATATATAGAATAACAGATACCCGGGAGTGAGTTACAGACTGGAATCTAATCGAGGGGTTCGGGGTGGTTAATATACAGGATAACAGATACCTGGGTGTGAGTTACAGACTGGAATCTAATCGAGGGGTTCGTGTGGTTTATATACAGAATAACAGATCCCCGAGAGTGAGTTACAGACTGGAATCGAATCGAGGGGTTCAGGGTGGTTTATATATAGAATAACAGATACCCGGGAGTGAGTTACAGACTGGAATCTAATCGAGGGGTTCGGGGTGGTTTATATACAAAATAACAGATACCCGGGAGTGAGTTACAGACTGGAATCGAATCGAGGGGTTCAGGGTGGTTTATATATAGAATAACAGATACCCGGGAGTGAGTTCCAGACTGGAATCTAATCGAGGGGTTCGGGGTGGTTTATATATAGAATAACAGATACCCGGGAGTGAGTTACAGACTGGAATCGAATCGAGGGGTTCTGGTGGTTTATATATAGAATAACAGATACCCGGGACTGAGTTACTGACTGGAATCTAATCGAGGGGTTAGGGATGGTTTATATATAGAATAACAGATACCCAGGAGTGAGTTACAGACTGGAATCTAATCGAGGGGTTTGGGGTGGTTTATATACAGAATAACAGATACCCGGGAGTGAGTTACAGACTGGAATCTAATCGAGGGGTTCGGGGTGGTTTATATATAGAATAACAGGTACCCGGGAGTGAGTTACAGACTGGAATCTAATCGAGGGGTTCGGGGAGGTTTATATACAGAAAAACAGATACCCGGGAGTGAGTTACAGACTGGAATCTAATCGAGGGGTTCGGGGTGGTTTATATACAGAATAACAGATACCCGGGAGTGAGTTACAGACTGGAATCTAATCGAGGGGTTCGGGGTGGTTAATATACAGGATAACAGATACCTGGGTGTGAGTTACAGACTGGAATCTAATCGAGGGGTTCAGGGTTGTTTATATATAGAATAACAGATACCCGGGAGTGAGTTACAGACTGGAATCTAATCGAGGGGTTCGGGGTGGTTTATATATAGAATAACAGATACCCGGGAGTGAGTTACAGACTGGAATCTAATCGAGGGGTTCGGGGTGGTTTATATATAGAATAACAGATACCCGGGAGTGAGTTACAGACTGGAATCTAATCGAGGGGTTCGGGGTGGTTTATATATAGAATAACAAATACCCGGGAGTGAGTTATAGACTGGAATCTAATCGAGGGGCTCGGGGAGGTTTATATACAGAATAACAGATACCTGGGAGTGAGTTACAGACTGGAACCTAATCGATGGGTTCGGGGTGGTTTATATATAGAATAACAGATACCCGGGAGTGAGTTACAGACTGGAATCTAATCGAGGGGTTCGGGGTGGTTAATATACAGGATAACAGATACCTGGGTGTGAGTTACAGACTGGAATCTAATCGAGGGGTTCGTGTGGTTTATATACAGAATAACAGATACCCGAGAGTGAGTTACAGACTGGAATCGAATCGAGGGGTTCGGGGTGGTTTATATATAGAATAACAGATACCCGGGAGTGAGTTACAGACTGGAATCTAATCGAGGGGTTTGGGGTGGTTTATATATAGAATAACAGATACCCTGGAGTGAGATACAGTCTGGAATCTAATCGAGGGGTTCGGGATGGTTTATATATAGAATAACAGATACCCGAGAGTGAGTTACAGACTGGAATCTAATCGAGGGGTTCGGGATGGTTTATATATAGAATAACAGATACCCGGGAGTGAGTTACAGACTGGAATCTAATCGAGGGGTTCAGGGTGGTTTATATATAGAATAACAGATACCCGGGAGTGAGTTACAGACTGGAATCTAATCGAGGGGTTCGGGGTGGTTTATATATAGAATAACAGATACCCGGGAGTGAGTTACAGACTGGAATCTAATCGAGGGTTCGGGCTGTAGTTCTGTATTTCTCTGTCACTGGGAGTATTCTGGGGCTGGTTTCCTATTGGATAAATTTGACTCTTTTTGCTAATTGACCATTTTGTGTTTCCCTCTCCCTCAGGGATGATAAATGGGAATGATTTCAGAGTGACTCAGCCTCGCTCCCTGGAGGGTTTTGTCGGGAGTTCGGTCGATATTCCCTGTTCATTCACTTACCCAGAAAGTTTTAACCCAACAAAGATTGACATTTGCTGGAGAAGACATGGATTTCACGGAAGATTTATCTTCAACGTCTCAAAGCCTTACACTCACCCTGATTACCGAGGCCGGATTGAATTCCTGGGATTTCCATATCGAGATAGAACCGGAACCATCCGGATAAATCATCTGGAACAAAGTGATCAGAATCGGTATTTCTGTCGTGTGGAGACAACAGGAGATTATTCCGAGAAGTGGCAAAGCCTCGTTGGGACAGAGCTCATTGTAGGAGGTAAACATTCCTCTCAATCTCTGCATTTCTCTCTCGAACTATTTGACTCTCCCTTTTTCCAGTTCACACATTCAAGTTCAGCAATGCCTCATTGTTAAAACTATTTATTTCAAATGGCCTCACATTCCACCAACTAGGTAAACACCCCTTTCGATCTCGGCATTTCCCTCTCTAACATTTCGGTGAACCCCCCTACCCCCTTTTATTTTATCCCTTGATTATGATTCAGCAATGCCTCATTTAAAAAAAATTCTCCTCCTAGTTTTCAAAGAGCCTCACTATCCCTCATCTCTGGTACTCAACCCTCCAAGATCTTTACTCTCTGTTTCTGGCCCCTTCAACATTCCGGCTTTCAATCGCTTCACCATTGGCTGATGTGCCCTCAGCTGCCTAGGCCGAAACTCTGGAAGTCTGTTTGTCCCTAAACATGCCCAGCCCTCTCTCCTCCTTGAGGATGCTCCTTGAGATAATATCGGCAAGGCCAGCCCATGATAACCATACCCTTCTTTTTACGTGCCGGAAAAGGCCACCGTCGTGGCTTCCAGCGCACGAGCCCGAACCCGGGGACCGACAGAATACTGTCGCGGGTTGAAATCGCGGATTTCAACCTCCCGCTGCTCGTTCCCAATTGGGCGATCACCCCTCCGCTCCATTGGGAAGTTCATTCTCCACGAATCCCATGGGGAGATCCATGGATAATCCCCCCCCCCCTCCTGCTCTATCCCCCCCCCCCCCCCCCCCCCAGAGCTGTTGTCGGCTGCAAAGAGACATAGATAGGATGCAGAGCTGGGCTGAGAAGTGGCAGATGGAGTTTAACCCTGAAAAGTGTGAGGCTGTCCATTTTGGAAGGACAAATATGAATGCGGAATACAGGGTTAACGGTAGAGTTCTTGGCAATGTGGAGGAGCAGAGAGATCTTGGGGTCTATGTTCATACATCTTTGAAAGATGCCACTCAAGTGGATAGAGCTGTGAAGAAGGCCTATGGTGTGCTCGCGTTCATTAACAGAGGGATTGAATTTAAGAGCCGTGAGGTGATGATGCAGCTGTACAAAACTTTGGTAAGGCCACATTTGGAGTACTGTGTACAGTTCTGGTCGCCTCATTTTAGGAAGGATGTGGAAGCTTTGGAAAAGGTGCAAAGAAGATTTACCAGGATGTTGCCTGGAATGGAGAGTAGGTCTTACGAGGAAAGATTGAGGGTGCTAGGCCTTTTCTCATTAGAACGGAGAAGGATGAGGGGCGACTTGATAGAGGTTTATAAGATGATCAGGGGAATAGATAGAGTAGACAGTCAGAGACTTTTTCCCCGGGTGGAACAAACCATTACAAGGGGACATAAATTTAAGGTGAAAGGTGGAAGATATAGGAGGGATATCAGAGGTAGGTTCTTTACCCAGAGAGTAGTGGGGGCATGGAATGCACTGCCTGTGGAAGTAGTTGAGTCGGAAACATTAGGGACCTTCAAGCAGCTATTGGATAGGTATATGGATTACGGTAAAATGATATAGTGTAGATTTATTTGTTCTCAAGGGCAGCACGGTAGCATTGTGGATAGCACAATTGCTTCACAGCTCCAGGGTCCCAGGTTCGATTCCGGCTTGGGTCACTGTCTGTGCGGAGTCTGCACGTCCTCCCCGTGTCTGCGTGGGTTTCCTCCGGGTGCTCCGGTTTCCTCCCACAGTCCAAAGATGTGCGGGTTAGGTGAATTGGCCAATGATAAATTGCCCTTAATGTCCAAATTGCCCTTGGTGTTGGGTGGAAGTGTTGAGTTTGGGTATGGTGCTCTTTCCAAGAGCCGGTGCAGACTCAAAGGGCCGAATGGCCTCCTTCTGCACTGTAAATTCAATGTTAATCTATGATTAATCTAGAACAAAGGTTCGGCACAACATCGTGGGCCGAAGGGCCTGTTCTGTGCTGTATTTTTCTATGTTCTATGCTCCTTCGTGGCCACCATCACATCTTTAAAACCTACCTCTTCAACGAGCACATTATGTCCAATACCCCTCCCGTGAATCTCTGGAATGTTTGATTAAATTCAAGGCCACCTTGTGAATCCAGTTGATGACGCCGCCACCAGGCTGAACCACAGGGTGCGATTCTCCCAAAACATTTCTACATCCGTTTGTGGCTTTTCAGGGAGGTTCCCGCCAACTCTGCCAGCGAGTTTCCCACCGCTATTCAATGACACTTAGTCACTTAGGGCTGGAACCTTCCGCCCTGCCCGCCGCATGATTGCCACGGGCGAGACGCGGACAATGGAAAGTCCATTGACCTCGGGAGGGATTCTCCGATCGCCGGGCACACGCGGCTGGAGAATCTTTAGCACTGGGGAGCTGAACTCAGAGATCGGGCCGCCATTTTGAAAGGTTGCCCTGATCTCTCGGTGAGCTTGTTTGTCCCCTCCACCCATGGGCAATGTCACGCCCCCCCCCACACACGCATGAGCACTACTGCACACCCCTCAAGTGAGGACACCCCGCTATGGGGTCCCTGGGGGTCCCCCCCTCTTCAGGCCCCCCCCCAAGCTCCCTTACAGCACACCCTCCCTTCCGGGATCCCCACCCACCAACTCCCTAACCTCCTGGAGGCTCCCCCGTACCTGCCCTGCGCACCCCCACCATTCAAACTCCCCCCCTCCATGCTCCCTTCATGGGCATGTCCCCCCTCGGGCCCTGACCATTGGCAGTGCCACCCTCTAACCTGGGAACCCTTACTCTGGGAACCCTTGCACTGGCACCCAGACAGTGCTCCAGCCTACTTGGCAGGGTCACCTTGGCTGAGGAGTGCCAAGGTGCCCACATTCCAGGGGGAGGGCCAGAAGGCACCCTACATGGACCCTGACCACCCGGCGGTCTTCAAAGGCCTGGGAGCCCCCCCCCCCCCCCCCCCCGCCCCGGGTGCTGTTCCACCTGGTCCGCATTCCTTACAAACAGCACTAATCAGCGACTGACTGCCTCCTTGGGGAGGTCAGAGAATCGGGTCTTCAGTAAGTTCAAGGCCTACTTCCGCAAGCGTCATTTGGTCCCGCCCCTTTTGGGCGAAGTTCCGATTCCGAGGCCTCGCGGAACTTGGGTGAATCCCGGACTCTCCGGTGCAGCCAGAGAATATGCGGCCATAATGTTCTGGCCTGCGATTTGCCGACAGCTGCACAAAATGAACCTTCAAACAGGGTGACAACGTTGAGAAGAGATTTGGGGCCAAGATCCAAAATGGCCGCCACATATGAAATAAGGGAAATGTCCTAAAATGTTCTGGAATGGCAGATGAAAGAGAGAGCACATAGGACCGGAATGCAGAACATTGTTGCAAGGGGGGGCAGTGAACTTTGTGGTGATATACATCACTGTAAGTACACAAAGGGTTAATGTACACACGCTACACCTGGCTAGACACTAGAGGGAACGCCAGAGACATGACACACAGACAGTCAACCAATAGGTCAGTAAGATAGGGCACGACCAATGGGCAGTCACGATACACACAGAGGTGACACTACCACAGGGGGGCATTACACCAACCCATATAAAAGGACACAGCACACATGCTCAGTCTCTTTCCAGTGGAGACACTCAGTGAGTACAGACACAGGGTTGATTGAACATCACACCCACCACGTGGATTGTAGCAGACTGGTTAGTCAGTCTGAGTGGCTAAAGCAGGATTAACAGTAGCGTCGAATTCAAGAAGGAGAATTGTTGATAGTTTAATAAACGTGTTAAAGCTATCTCCAAGTCTGAACCTTCCTTTGTCAGAGTGCACATCAAGGAAGTAGCTTATACCACGACAAGTGCATCACAAAACAAACCTCTGTCCAAAGCATAATCTTTGACCCTGACCCCAGGACATTCCTTTATTATCAATTCATGAATGAAATTCCATAAAATTATTGGGCAATCCTCCGAAAGAGTCCCCCACTTAGGCTCTATCCCCATAATCCACCTAACCTGCACATCCCTGGAAACTAAGAGGCAATTTTAACATGACCAATCCACCAAACCTGTAGGTCTTTGCACTATGGGAGGAAACCTACGCAGACACGGGGAGAACTTGCAAACTCCACACAGACAGTCACCTGAGGCCGGAATCGAACCTGGGCCCCCAGCGCTCTGAGGCAGCAGTGCTAACCCACTGTGCCACCGTGAATCTTAACCCCATCTGCCCGCCTTGGTTCCGTAGCCCTTAACCCCCTTGCCTAACCAAAACCTGCAGGGCAGCGCGGTAGCACAAGTGGATAGCACTGTGGCTTCACAGCTCCAGGGTCCCAGGTTCGATTCCCCGCTGGGTCGCTGTCTGTGCGGAGTCTGCACGTTCTCCCCCCCGTGTCTGCGTGGGTTTCCTCCAGGTGCTCCGGTTTCCTCCCACAGTCCAAAGTCGTGCAGGTTAGGTGGATGAGCCGTGCTAAATTGCCGTTAGTGTCCAATAGGGTTGGGAGGGGTTATTGGGTAAAGGGGACAGGGTGGAAGGAAGGTGGGCCGAATGGCCTCCTTCTGCACTGTATGTTCGATGTTCTAACCCCAGCCTCAAAACATTCAGTTGACTCCCTGGCGTGGACAGTGGTTTGCTGGGCCGAGAGTTGTAGATTTCCACTTCCCTTTGTAAGAGGAAGTGGTTACTGACATCGCCGTTGAACAGCCCCTGGCTCATTTTTGTAAGTTCTGCCCCCTTGGCCTGGACCCCTCCCACCCTCTCCCCCCAGCAGAAAAAGAAATACCCTGTCAAATTGTTCAATCCTCTTGCACACCTCATGCTGGTCACTCCTCAATCTCCGACATTCGAGGGAGCTCAGGATAGGCTAACCTGCTTGCACGATTGGTTACCGGGCCAACAATGAGGCCGCACCCCACCGCAAGATGTTTAAAATTGTGATTCCGGCTGTCAAATCCCCGGGAGCACGCACCTGGGATGGGGAAAGGAAGCCCGACCGGCTTCCAAATCCCGCCAGGCCTCAGGCCTTGCCTGGCTTGGGCCCTGTCGGTGGCTCCAGTCCGCTTCCCACACGGCCGACCCCTCTGAGGGGGTTATCCCTGCCGGACGAGCGAGGAGGTGAGGGGGGGGGGGGGGGTGGGCACCCGCCACGCAACCCACTGGGCGTTTGGGTGACAGCGGCGCCCCCCCTCGCCAGCGACGCCCCGCGAACGAGTGCGAATGAAACGCGTGCAACAATCGGGCTGGGCGACGGAATGGTCGGGAAAGGCCTCCGCTCTGAAACTGCCTTTTGTTTCCCTGTTTTAGCCCGGCGTCCGCCTTCCATAACGACAACCACAACCCCAACCCCAACCACCGGGTCCAGCGCCAGAGACACAGCCGGAAAAAATCGAAATGGAAGCCTCAGCAAGCCAGGACTTTGGATTGGATGCATCGTAGTGGGGCTGTTGCTCAGTTCCGTGGGACTGGCTATATGCTTCTGGTGTAAGAAAAGGAAGAAAGAAGAGCAGCAGAGAGGTGGGTTTCTCCTCCCCCTCGCCACCCCTCCTCCCCGGCCTCCTCCCCCCCCACTACCCCCGCTTCCTTCACTGTCGCTGGGCCTGTATCCCACGGTGGGAGACCACCACTCGGGCGGCAGCGGGTTCAAGAAGGCGATTCACCCACCACCCTTCCCGGGGGGGGGGGGCAGTTTGGATCATAGCATTTACAGTGCAGAAGGAGGCCATTCGGCCCTTCGAGACTGCACCGGCCCTTGGAAAGAGCAACCCACTCACGCCCACGTATCTACCCTCTCCCCGCAACCCAGCAACCCCCACTTAGCCTTTTTGGACACTAAGGGCAATTTATCACGGCCAATCCACCCTAACCTGCGCGTCTTTGGACTGGGGGAGGAAACCGGAGCACCCGGAGGAGACCCACGCAGACCCGGGGGAGAGCGTGCAAACTCCGCACAGACGGTGACCCAAGCCGGAATCGAACCTGGGACCCTGGAGCTGTGAAGCAATTGTGCTAACCGCTGTGCTACCGCGCTGCCCCGTTAGGGATGGTCAACAAATGCTGGGCCTGAGCCAGCGGTGCCCCCGCCCCGAAAATGAATCTTAAAAATGGTCACCATTGTTTCGACTGGTCTCATGTGCCAGATTCATTCATCAAGTTTAGATTCCCCACCCCCCGCCCCCTTCCCAACTCCCATGATGGGATTTGAACCACTGTCCCCGGAGCATTAACCTCGGCTTTGGCCAATTGGATAATTCCACGGAGTGGCCGTCGTTGGGCGAGGACAGCGTTTGTTGCCCATCCCTAATTGCACTCGAACCGAATGGTCTCGCTTGGCCATTTCAGAGGGGCTCGTTAAGAGTCAGCCATTTTGGTCTGCAGTCACTTGTAGGCCAGACCGGATAAGGACAGCAGATTTCCCTCCTTAAATAAACCAGATGTTTTTTTTTATACCGATTCACAATGGTTTTGTGGTTATCGTTAAGACTTGTAATTCCAGATTTCTTTTTTATGTTGAGGCCTTTGAGGGCATCACCCTGCCGTCTCTTAGCCCAGCTGCCGACCAGCCTGTCCATGTGGAGTAAACCATGTGGCCAACATGTCACCTCAGGGTTGGGGGAGGGGTGGACAGCTCGATCAAAGGCACAAAATAAGAGTTAGCGTGAGGGCGTGGAGCCCATTTAGAACCGTGCCCCCACTCCCATTCCCAGACCCTCCTCACCCTCAGAACAAACGCAAGTCGCTGCCAACTCCACCTGAAACCCCCCCCCCCGCCCCCCAGAGATCCAGACGGAGCTGCCAAGTCCCGGCCTTATTCCTGCTAACGCCAGCCAAGCTCCTCCCTCAAGTGGCGCTCCCCCACATTCTGGCCATTGGTTTTCCCGTCCTCACCTTTTCGCAGCCAGCCTTGACTGCCCGCCCCCCTCAATGCCCCGGAACGGAGTGGGCCTCGCTCGGCCATTTCGGAGGGGGCCAGTTAAGAGTCAACCACATCAGCTGTGTGGGGTCGGGAGTCACGTGTAGGCCGGGCGGGGGTAAGGAGGGCAGAGCCCCCTCCCTGAAGGGGACGGTAGTGAACCCGGCCGGTTTCTTGCGACACGTTGATGACCGTTTCCCGGGCACCGTGACGAACTTTGAATCGTATTTTTAGAAATTCCCCAAGACGTGAGGGGGACCGGAGACAGGGGCGGGAATTGAAACTTTCACGGCGGAGATTGGTACATTTAATCGGAAAGGGAGATGGGATCCGAGGCAGCTGTGCATCAAAGCCTGGTAAAGCACGCACGAGGGGCCTCTTGCCGTTGCTATAACCTGGTCCTCGGCAGGTCAAACGCAGGGCAGTGGCTTTGCTGAGTCTAATATTGAGCAACAGCGTATGATGCGGTTGTGTCATAGCTGGTATCTTGGGCAATGACTCTAATGCGGAAGAGGTGACAAAGACTGTGAGAGGCAGCGGGGGGGGGGGGGTGACTGGATGCAAATGGTGGTGAATCATTCCTTTGGAGATTGCGACAGGTATTCAAGCAAAAGGTTTTGGGGGGTTTCGCAGGTATTTGTTCACATTTGGGTCACTTTTTGGGGGCCTTGGGGGGGGGGGGTCCCCTCACCCAGTCTAGCCGCACTTGGAAATTTTATTCAGCACTGGGGAGCTGAACTTGCCGGCGAGACAGGCTCCTCACGGATCGGGCCGCCATTTTGAAAGGGTGCCCCAGCTTTGAGTGCGCTTGAGGGCCCCCTCGCACCACCAGCCCCCTACCCACGGGCTGTGCCACCTCCCCCATCTTCGTGAAGAAACCCAACTGTGGGGTAGCTGAGGGCCCCCCCCTTTTCAACCCCCCCCCCCCCCATTTCCCTTTACGTCCCCCCCTTTTGAAGATGTGCCCTTCACCCCCTCACCCTTCGTGATGCCCCTTCATACCCTCCTTTCACCCCCCCCCCTTCGTACCGGCCCTCGAGCCCTGTTCATGGGTAATGCGCACCTCAGGCCCCGCCCCTTGGCAGTGGCAACCTACCACTTGGGCAGCTTGGCAATGCCAACCCCACATCGGGGCAGTGCCATTGACAGCCCTGGGATGCCCTGGGTGGTGTGGTCAGGGCAACCAGGTGGCAGTGCCCAGGTGCCAGAGGGAGCCACCCTGCCCACCGACCGCCCGGGGCTCCCCAGTGGCCTGGGCGACCAGGTGCCATTACGACTGGGCCAGGTACTAAACGGCACCCTGGCGAGGCTGGTGAATGCCAGATACCGTAGGAATCCGGCGAATACATTTAAATACGCATTTCTGGATCTCACCCAACGAGGGCGGGATCCAGATCGCGACATCTTGCGAGATTCCGTCGAATCTCACGAGACATTTTGAGCATCGCCAATCGGCCGTCAGTTGTCTTGCAGCATTCACGGTCTCGTCCCGACCCCAAGTCGGGAGCGATGCGTCGCTGAATCATGTCCCACATCTTTGCATTTCATGTGTTGTTTTTTTATTGTTGCGATGGTAATGACCCATTGATGAGATCTTGAGGCTTTGGTGTTTATCTATAAACACTTTTATTGGCCAGCTTAGACAATGTACAGTGCCAAATATCATCTTGCATGGAGCTCTTTCATGAGAAAGAGAGAATGAGAGAAAGAGGGAGCGAGACACAGAGACAGGCAGATGACAGAGAGAGAAAGAGGGAGCGAGACACAGAGACAGGCAGATGTGAGAGAGAGAAAGAGGGAGCGAGACACAGAGACAGACAGATGTGAGAGAGAGAAAGAGGGAGCGAGACACAGAGACAGGCAGATGTGAGAGAGAGAAAGAGGGAGCGAGACACAGAGACAGACAGATGACAGAGAGAGAAAGAGGGAGCGAGACACAGAGACAGGCAGATGACAGAGAGAGAAAGAGGGAGCGAGACACAGAGACAGGCAGATGTGAGAGAGAGAAAGAGGGAGCGAGACACAGAGACAGGCAGATGTGAGAGAGAGAAAGAGGGAGCGAGACACAGAGACAGGCAGATGTGAGAGAGAGAAAGAGGGAGCGAGACACAGAGACGGGCAGATGTGAGAGAGAGAAAGAGGGAGCGAGACACAGAGACAGACAGATGACAGAGAGAGAAAGAGGGAGCGAGACACAGAGACAGGCAGATGACAGAGAGAGAAAGAGGGAGCGAGACACAGAGACAGACAGATGTGAGAGAGAGAAAGAGGGAGCGAGACACAGAGACAGACAGATGTGAGAGACAGAAAGAGGGAGCGAGACATAGAGAGAAACAGATGTGAGAGAGAGAAAGGGAGCGAGACATAGAGAGAGAGGGAAAAAGGGAGCGAGACAGAGACAGACAGACGTGAGAGAGAGAAAGAGGGAGCGAGACATTGGATTCAGACAGATGACAGAGAGAGTGAGACACAGAGACAGAGAGAGAGAGAATGAGAGAGAGGGGGTGAGACACAGACACCGACAGAGAGAGAGTGAGAGAGAGAGAATGAGACACAGCGACAGATAGACGAGAGAGAGTGAGACAAAGAGACAGACAGACAAGAGAGAGAGAGAGAGGGAGAGAGTGAGAGAGAGGTGGGGGAGAGAGAGAGAGACACGCACACAGACAAGAGGGACAGACCCAATCCCTGTGCCAGTGGAAATGCAAGGCGGGAGTCTCACCCACAATATCAGTGAAGAAAAGGAACTGAGAGATAAGAATTGAAACATTCATGGAGAGGAACGGACGAGGGCACATTTTGGCCAACTGCCCAATTTAGTGTGACTCAGTGAATGATCACTCTCCTCCAGGAGTCACAATGTTCCGATCTAGGTTCAAAGGCAAGAATTGCTGCCATACCAAGTGTGGTGGTATGTATTCGGGGTAATACGGTACACCACGTGCCGACAGGCTATTGGTGGAGGGATGCCAGGTCCTGATAGGATCTGCCACCTACTGGGCTCCACCCAGAAATGCCGGTATAAGAACCCAGTTTTTCCCTCCATTTCCCTCAGCAGCTGCTTTCTGTAACCACGCTGCTGGGGATAAAGTTCGGCTTAATAAAGCCTTCAATTGGCATTACCTCAACCTGCCTCGCGTCATATTGACGGTGCGACACCGAGGCTGTCAGACGGCAACCACTGGTGGGTTCAATTAGCCTGGCTGGCAGAAAGTCTGCCCCAGGCCAAGGTACTAGCATGATCTCCTTCAACCCCGCGCTGAATGGATTACAGCCACAGCTTAGCCAGGATAGCCTTAGACCCGGGGAGCAATCGGCAGTCCTACGAGTGTCTCCGTACTTACCCAGTCTGTGTCCTGCCTCCACAGGGAAAATCAAGCAAGACGGCCAAACGGGGTAAGTACCAATCAATAAAGTGAGAGTATGTCGCTGGCTCTACCATTAAATAAAACACATCCTCATCCGGAGGCACTGGAAATAACACTGCGGATATTATATAATAACACACTGGAAATAACTGGGAATTACACTGCGTATATTGTACAATAACACACTGGGTGTAACTGGAATGATGCTGTGTATTATACAAAATCTCACTGGGTACAACTGCGAATTACACTGTGTGTATCATACAACATCCCGTTGTAATTTGCTGCTATCAGATTTCTGTCTTTATGACTGAACTCACGCGATGTGTGACTGTGCCTTTGTGTCTATGCCTGTACTGTCTAAGCTGCCTCTCTCCCACAGCGTTCCAGGCTTGAGTGACAATCCGCCCCAGAACAGGGATCCGCGGCAGACAGGTACATAGTGTCCGGACAAAATGTTTCTCGGGGCGTAGCTAACTGCCCCGGGTGTTTACAATGGCATTGTGTGCGTCTCCCCGGAGGTCTCCAAGGGGTGTGGGCACCAGCTGACAATGGCACCGGAATAACCAGGTGCGCACAATCCGTTGGAAACCTGCAGGTTGAAGAAGGCGGCTCACCCGCCCTTTCTTGAGGGGCAATTGCCCTGGAGAATGGGTGGCCCACCTACTCGTTCACCCTGAGGCCATGGCATCCGAAGTGGATGATGTCCCAGCATGGTGGAGGAACGTCAGTCGAGGATGGGCGTTTAGGTTGGAGGGGGGTGTTCGGAGGTGGCGATCTCGCTGGCGAGACTGCGGATTATTTCTGCTCTCCTCGATGGCAATGGCCACTCATCAGTCAGGGGCTGAATGGCCTTTTGAACCTTTTGAACAATGCACTGCAGGGGCATCCGTTCCAGCTGTACGAAACAAGGGGGGGGTGCGGGGGACAGTGGGCATGGAAAATCCCACCCAACATCTTTAACACAATGAACTACCCCAAGGCGTGATTGTATAACATCGAGCTACACAGGGAGATATTGGGTCAGCTGACCAAGGTTTGGAGGGGCGTCCTATTGGGGGCCAATCAGGACAAGAGCCAAGGTTCAGGAGAGGATTCCAGAGCTCAGGGCCCCGGACGGCTGTCGGTGCGGCCGCCAAGTAACAGAAAGTTTAATATCGGGAATGTTCAACAGGTCGCACTTGGAGAAGCACAGAGTCCTCAGGGAATTTGTGGGGAAGTGGGAAATTCGAGGGGCAGTGGGAGGGTCCGAGGGGCAGTGGGAGGGTCCGAGGGGCAGTGGGAGGATTCGAGGGGCAGTGGAAGTGTCCGAGGGGCAGTGCGAGGATTTGAGGGGCAGTGGGAGGATTTGAGGGGCATTGGGACGTTTCGAGGGGCATTGGGAGTGTTTGAGGGGCATTGGGAGGGTTTGAGGGGCATTGGGAGGGTTCGAGGGGCAGTGGGAGGTTCGAGGGGCATTGGGAGGCTTTGAGGCACATTGGGAGGTTTCGAGGGGCATGGGGAGGGTTCGACGGGCATTGGGAGGGTTCGAGGGGCAGTGGGAGGTTCGAGGGGCAGTGGGAGGTTCGAGGGGCAGTGGGAGGATTCGAGGGGCAGTGGAAGGATTTGAGGGGCAGTGGGAGGATTTGTGGGGCAGTGGGAGGTTTGAGGGGCAGTGGGAGGATTTGAGGGGCAGTGGGTGTTCGAGGGGCAGTGGGAGGATTTGAGGGGCAGTGGGAGGATTTGAGGGGCAGTGGGAGGATTTGAGGGGCAGTGGGAGGATTTGAGGGGCAGTGGGAGGATTTGAGGGGCATTGGGAGGATTTGAGGGGCAGTGGGAGGGTTCGAGGGGCAGTGGGAGGGTTTGAGGGGCAATGGGAGGGTTTGAGGGGCAGTGGGAGGATTCGAGGGGCAGTGGGAGGATTCGAGGGGCAGTGGGAGGATTTGAGGGGCAGTGAGAGGTTTCGAGGGGCAATGGGAGGATTCTAGGGGCAGTGGTAGGATTCGAGGGGCAGTGGGAGGATTCGAGGGGCAGTGGGAGGATTCGAGGGGCAGTGGGAGGATTTGAGGGGCAGTGGGAGGTTTCGAGGGGCAATGGGAGGATTCTAGGGGCAGTGGTAGGATTCGAGGGGCAGTGGGAGGATTCGAGGGGCAGTGGGAGGATTCGAGGGGCAGTGGGAGGATTCGAGGGGCATTGGGAGGGATCGAGGGGCAGTGGGAGGATTCGAGGGGCAGTGGGAGGATTCGAGGGGCAGTGGGAGGATTTGAGGGGCATTGGGAGGGATCGAGGGGCAGTGGGAGGATTCGAGGGGCAGTGGGAGGATTCGAGGGGCAGTGGGAGGATTTGAGGGGCAGTGGGAGGATTCGGGGGGCAGTGGGAGGATTCGAGGGGCAGTGGGAGGATTCGAGGGGCAGTGGGAGGATTCGAGGGGCAGTGGGAGGATTCGAGGGGCAGTGGGAGGATTCGAGGGGCAGTGGGAGGATTCGAGGGGCAGTGGGAGGTTCGAGGGGCAGTGGGAGGATTCGAGGGGCATTGGAAGGGTTCGAGGGGCATTGGGAGGGTTCGAGGGATAGTGGGAGGAATCGAGGGGCAGTGGGAGGATTCGAGGGGCAGTGGGAGGATTTGAGGGGCAGTGGGAGGATTCGAGGGGCAATGGGAGGATTCGAGGGGCAATGGGAGGATTCGAGGGGCAGTGGGAGGATTCGAGGGGCATTGGGAGGGATCGAGGGGCAGTGGGAGGATTCGAGGGGCAGTGGGAGGATTCGAGGGGCAGTGGGAGGATTTGAGGGGCATTGGGAGGGATCGAGGGGCAGTGGGAGGATTCGAGGGGCAGTGGGAGGATTCGAGGGGCAGTGGGAGGATTCGAGGGGCAGTGGGAGGATTCGGGGGGCAGTGGGAGGATTCGGGTGGCAGTGGGAGGATTCGAGGGGCAGTGGGAGGATTCGAGGGGCAGTGGGAGGATTCGAGGGGCAGTGGGAGGATTCGAGGGGCATTGGGAGGGTTTGAGGGGCAGTGGGAGGATTCGAGGGGCAGTGGGAGGAATCGAGGGGCAGTGGGAGGATTCGAGGGGCAGTGGGAGGATTCGAGGGGCAGTGGGAGGATTCGAGGGGCAGTGGGAGGTTCGAGGGGCAGTGGGAGGATTCGAGGGGCAGTGGGAGGTTCGAGGGGCATTGGGAGGGTTCGAGGGATAGTGGGAGGAATCGAGGGGCAGTGGGAGATTGCAGAAATTGGGAGTGGACGGGATCATGGAGGGATTTGCGAGCTCGGGCGGGGAGTTTTGTATTGAGACGCTGTTTAAAGTGCTGTCTGCTTCTATTTCAGGCTCTCCCGATCTACCCCAGGCTGCTGGAGAGGTAAGGCCAGAGTGGCTCTGGAGACGAGTAAATGGGGAGATGGGCATTGGGAAATACTGGGGATGGGGCGGGGGCAGTTTAGTTTAATTTGTCTTTGGGGAATTTTGTGGAGTTGTCGGCCAAACCTTTCCCTCGGGAGGTGATACGACGGAGCATCATGATACGTTTGGTGCAGACATGCATGTGGCCTTGTCGCTTACCGCTAACCCTCAGTTCCCTGATGTCTATCGATCTCAGTCTTGAAGACATCTAAAGAAGAGCAGGAGTGGGCCATTCGGCCCTTCGAGTCTGCTGCACCCATTCAATGTGACCAAGGCCGATCCTCTACCTCAATGCCATAATCCCGCGCTCTCCGCACATCCCATGATGCTGTGGGCAGCACGGTAGCACAGTGGTTAGCGCTGTCGCATCACAGCTCCAGGGTCCCGGGTACGATTCCCGGTTTGGGTCACTGTCTGTGCGGAGTCTGCACGTCCTCCCCGTGTGTGCGTGGGTTTCCTCCGGGTGCTCCGGTTTCCTCCCACAGTCCAAAGACGTGCAGGTCAGGTGGATTGAACTTTTAAGATTCTGAGGGGGTGTCGACAGGGGGGGATGTGGAGAGGATGTTTCCTCCTGTGGGAGAGTCTAGAACCGGGGGGGGAGGCGGTGCGGGGGTCACTGTTTAAAAATAAGGGGGTGGCCCCTTTAAGACGGAGATGAGGAGAAATATTTTCTCAGAGGGCGGAGTCTCCGGAACTTTCTTCCTCAAAATGGCGGCGGAAGTAGAATCTCGGAATATTTTTAAGGCCGAGCTGGATAGATTCTCGATTAACGAGGGGGTGAAAGGTCATCGGGGTGAAAGGTTTTATCTGGGGGTGAAAGCTTATCAGGGGTGAAAGGTTTTATCTGGGGGTGAAAGGTAATCGGGGGGGGGGGGGGGGGCAGAGGCAGGATGTAGATTTGATGTCACTACCAGGTCAGCCGTGACATTATTGAATTGTAAAGCAGGCCCGGGGGTAGTGGTGACCCGTGGTGGGAGGGGGTGAGGGGAGGGGTACGGGGGGGGGTCGGTTTGTGGGGTGGGGGCCGATGGCCTGCTCCTAATTTGGCAGACTTTACCAAACTTTCTGTCGTCTCGCACACCTCGGTCAGATCGCGTCCCTTAACCTGCCTGACCCCGTTCCGAATTTCCCTGGCAGGGCAATGGATCGGAAGAAATTGTCTACGCGACCTTAAAGGTCAACGGAGGTCCAACGGCGAAGTACAAGGCCGAGCCAGCTGACAACAGTGTTCTGTTACGCGGCCGTGAAGTTTCGTCCTGAAGCTGACTAGCCTTCCTCCTCCCAGGTGACTCCATGGTGCCGTCGAGGCCTACACGAATGGAGATGGAAGAAGCCTAGATATTTCCTCACCCACGTACACAGAATTCTGCATCTTGACCGTTTGACCGCTGCAACCCCCCCCCCCCCCCCACCACCGCCCGACCAGAAAATACAAGGCTAAACTGGCGGTAGCTTCGCATAAGGACTGGATGCTGCCTTTTCCCTCTGTCCCTCACCCACAGCACCCTGCCACCTCCCCACCCACCCTACCCTACGGCCCTACCCCCGCCACCCTCGTTTAAGAACGGGTCCCCCGGAGCCGGAACGACTGAGCGGCTGCCTTTCAATCGGCCGGGCGGAGGCCCCCGCCTGGCCGGCGTGAGCCACTGCTCCAACGCAAACCGTGGCCGGCACGCGTGATCTGCAGTGGGAACCGGCTGCCATTTTGATAGCTAGCCAGCAGATGGCGACCCTCTCACCCGTTGGCCTGGCTTGTCCTGCCTCGCTTGCTTCATTGCTGAGCCAATCAGATAGCTTCAGGTGGCTAAGGCGAAATAACTTGCTGGTGTTATAAATTCTCAAACATATATTGCGAGAAGGGACACTTGTTGCCAAAGCTTTTCATCCAATGCCCATTTAAGGCAGAGATGGTGGCGGGGTGGGATTGTAACGGAAACAGGCCTCTCAGTGGCCTAGGCTCACTCTCGGGGGTGGGGGCACTGCCAGTTATAACCCCAACCCCGGAGGAATTTAAATTCAATTACTAAAATCTGGAGTTGAATCTCGTCTCAGTAATGGTGACCAGAAAACTATCATTGTAGTTTTCCAAGAAAAAAACAATTTTGGTTCACTGCTACCCTGGTCTGGCCTACATGTGACTCCAGACCCCACAGCAGTGCGGTTAACTCAAAACTGGGTATTGATTGGAAAGTGAGAACTTAACGAGGTTAACAGTGAGCTTGAAATGAAAATGGAATAACAGGCAAGTAACAAGATTAGCCGGCATCTAGAGGAAGAATGAGATATGATTTGCCCAGTAACAAGACTAGCAGGCATCTAGAGTAAGAATGAGATATGATTTGCCAAGTAACAAGACTAGCAGGCATCTAGAGGAGGAATGAGATACGATTTACCCAGTAACAAGATTAGCAGGCATTTAGAGGAATAATGAGATATGATTTGCCCAATAACAAGACTAGCAGGCATCTAGAGGAAGAATGAGATTCGATTTACCCAGTAACAAGACTAGCAGGCATTTAGAGGAATAATGAGATATGATTTGCCCAGTAACAAGACTAGCAGGCATTTAGAGGAAGAATGAGATACGATTTACCCAGTAACAAGACTAGCAGGCATTTAGAGGAAGAATGAGATACGATTTACCCAGTAACAAGACTAGCAGGCATTTATAGGAATAATGAGTTACGATTTACCCAGTAACAAGACTAGCAGGCATTTAGAGGAAGACTGAGATACGATTTACCCAGTAACAAGACTAGCAGGCATTTAGAGGAAGAATGAGATACGATTTACCCAGTAACAAGACTAGCAGGCATTTATAGGAATAATGAGTTACGATTTGCCCAGTAACAAGACTAGCAGGCATTTAGAGGAAGAATGAGATACGATTTACCCAGTAACAAGACTAGCAGGCATTTAGAGGAAGAATGAAATACGATTTACCCAGTAACAAGACTAGCAGGCATTTATAGGAATAATGAGTTACGATTTACCAGTAACAAGACTAGCAGGCATTTAGAGGAAGAATGAGATACGATTTACCCAGTAGCAAGACTAGCAGGCATCTAGAGGAGGAATGAGATACGATTTACCAGTGACAAGATTAGAAGGCATTTAGAGGAAGAATGAGATACGATTTGCCATTAACAAGGCTAACAGGCATCTTGAGGAAGAATGAGATACGATTTACCCAGTAACAAGATTAGCAGGCATCTAGAGGAAGAAAGAGATACTATTTGCCCAATAACAAGACTGGCAGGCATCTAGAGGAAGAAATAGATACTATTTGCCCAATAACAAGACTAGCAGGCATCTAGAGGAAGAATGAGATACGATTTACCCAGTAACAAGACTAGCAGGCATTTAGAGGAATAATGAGATACGATTTGTAACAAGACTAGCAGGCATTTAGAGGAAGAATGAGATACAATTTACCCAGTAACAAGACTAGCAGGCATTTGGAGGAAGAATGAGATACAGTTTACCCAGTAACAAGACTAGCAGACATTTAGAGGAATTAATGAGATACGATTTGCCCAGTAACAAGACTAGCAGGCATCAAGAGGAAGAATGAGATACGATTTACCCAGTAACAAGACTAGCAGTCATTTAGAGGAATAATGAGATACGATTTTCCCAGTAACAAGACTAGCAGGCATTTAGAGGAAGAATGAGATACTATTTGCCCAATAACAAGACTAGCAGGCATCTAGAGGAAGAATGAGATACGATTTACCCAGTAACAAGACTAGCAGGCATTTAGAGGAATAATGAGATACGATTTGTAACAAGACCTAGCAGGCATTTAGAGGAAGAATGAGATACGATTTACCCAGTAACAAGACTAGCAGGCATTTAGAGGAAGAATGAGATACGATTTACCCAGTAACAAGACTAGCAGGCATTTAGAGGAATAATGAGATACGATTTACCCAGTAACAAGACTAGCAGGCATTTAGAGGAATAATGAGATACGATTTACCCAGTAACAAGACTAGAACATAGAACATAGACAATACAGCACAGAACAGGCCCTTCGGCCCACGATGTTGTGCCGAACCTTTGTCCTAGATTAATCATAGATTATCATTGAATTTACAGTGCAGAAGGAGGCCATTCGGCCCTTTGAGTCTGCACCGGCTCTTGGAAAGAGCACCCTACCCAAACTCAACACCTCCACCCAACACCAAGGGCAATTTTGGACACTAGGGCAATTTATCTTGGCCAATCCACCTAACCTGCACATCTTTGGACTGTGGGAGGAAACCGGAGCACCCGGAGGAAACCCACGCAGACACGGGGAGGATGTGCAGAGTCCGCACAGACAGTGATCCAAGCCGGAATCGAACCTGGGACCCTGGAGCTGTGAAGCAATTGTGCTATCCACAATGCTACCCGTGCTGCCCTAAGAACAAATTAAATCTACACTATATCATTTTACCGTATCCATGGGCCGAAGTCCCGCCGCTAAATTGAATCCCCCCACGCCGCCGGGAAATCCATAAGCGCGGGTGCACTGCCGGCGGAAAAGTGAATCCCAATGGCAAGAGAATTCCAACTGTAGTTTTGTGCCTCACTGAACCAGGAGGGTACCTTTTCCCCAGACTCAGTCACCTAAGAGGCATTGTGTGGTAACTATTAACTGGATTTGACCCAGAGAATTACTGATTTTGAATGTTACTCGAGGAAAGCAGTGTCTCAATGAATGAGAGAATGTGGGTATATTTTGGAGCAAGAGGTTAATTCAGATAAATCGGTGCGTTTAGTTATTCATCTACTTAAGTCTCCTCGTGTATATTATTCTTTGTTGTGGTTTTTTTTTTCCTTTATTTTAATAAATATTCTTGATTAATTGTTTACACAGCAACTGAACTGGTTCCTCACTGGGTTGTACAGTGTTCCTTACATTATTCGAAACAAATATACACAATAACAGGCCAGTGTTTCAAGTGATCCCTTTGGGGTTTGAGCCACTTTTGCAGATAACATAAGAGGGATGGTTGACAATATCTAAAAGGATCTACAAACTAATAAAGGGGAGATGGTGGTTTGCTTGTAATTACTATCTGGAAGGGCAGGGGGCAGCAGATACCTGGGAACCCCACCACTTGGAGGTTCTCCTCCGAGTCACTCACCATCTGACTGGGAAATTTATCGCCGTTCCTTCACTGTCGCTGGGGTAAAATCCCGGAACCTCCCTCCCTGAGAGCACAGTGGGTGTACCTACACCACACGGACTGCAGCGGGTTCAAGATGGTGGCTCACCCACCCCCTTCTCAAGGGGCAATAGCCCGCATCCTCTGAATGAATATATTTTTTTAAATGTCACTAGACAAGCAATCTCGAGGCCCACACCTGGAGACGCGGGTTCAAACCCCACAAAGGAATTTATATTAATTTAATAAATCTGGAATTGAAAGCTACTCTCGGCAATGAAATGAAATGAAAAATGCTACCCTTGCCGAAGTTCCTTCACACATTATGTTCCATTTGAACTTTATTTTTTTGCAAAAATGTACTTTATTCATAAAACATCTGAGAGAACATACAAACATTTCAAAGTGGCCATCGTACAAAGTGCAATAATATTCAGGTTCTCGACGTACATCATGATAATAATAATCTTTATGATGCCTCCTGAGATGCTTCAGTACAGTCAACGAAACATTACAGACATTTCCCCCATTGCGCCCCTGTGGCAGCTGCCCCCAGCTTTAGTGCCTCCCTCAGCACCGAGCCGTGGGCTTTGGAATGTGCCCATCTGCAACACTCCTTCAGGGACGACTCTTTGCGCTGGAAGACCAACGCGTTTCGGGCAGACCAAAGAGCGTCTGTCATCAAGCTGGCAATCTCCATTTCAGCCCGTAGAGCCCCGAGCCCTCAGAGTTCAGCCCGTGACGGAGCTGCTCGGGATGAGCCGGGCCAACACCATCGCATCCCTCTCCAGACCTCTTTGCGAAGGCACATTCCACGAGGAGGTAAAGAAGGGTCG